>NC_060268.1:154706654-154806386 GCF_021613505.1 Equus quagga | reverse complement strand
GGCGTCTGGGGCCTCCTCACAGCAGGTAACCTCGCGGTGCTTCGTCACCCGTGAGGGCATCTCGGGCCTCCTCACAGCAGGTAACCTCGCGGTGCTTCATCACGCGTGAGCACATCTCAGGGCCTCCTCACAGCACAGGACGTTCGCGTTCGGGAGCTTCCCAGCGCTCACTGAAAGTTCAGGAACTTTTCCTACGTCGTCGAATACGCAGTGGCCCTCCGACACGTGTTCTGCCTCTGCTTGTCTTGCCGTGGGGGCCGGAACGCCTGCCTGGAACCGAGCGAGCCCGTGGAAGAATGGCGGTCCCCTAACTGGCGCCCCTGAGTGGGAAGATCCCGGCGAGTGATGCAGAGCGGCCTGCGCCTGCGGGAGGCGTGGGGAGCCGGACTCCGGCCCGGCCGGTGCCTGTCCCCTGTGCGGGGCGGAGGATAAGGGGAAACCCGGATCGGGAAGCGCGGGAAGGCTCTACTTCGGCAACACGGGGCCCCAGGAGGGGTGATCTTGCCCGGCCGTCAGTGGTGGAGCGCCTCCGAGCCGGTGGGCAGAGGCGGCGGCGAGGCCGACGTCGGATGAGGGCCAGGGAGCCCCGGCTGAGAGCCGCCGGGCGGCTCAGAAGGCAGGTGAGCACCACCCCCTTGGAGAACTCCTGGAGAGACGAATTGGGGAGGGGGTATCCCGAGAAAATATGGACTCCCTGCTCCTCAGGGGGGTGGGGACGGGGAGCACAAGATGTGGGGTATGGCCCTGAAGGGATCAGATTTATTTTCACCGTTCTGAAAGACTGTGGAAAACACTAGTCCTATTTGGACTTTCAGTTGCTGCAAGTGGGTGACCCTTTCTGGAAATGAGGGAGAGCTGAGTGGGTGGGACTCAGCTGAAGCACCTAGTAGTTATAAATGCTGGTGTAAAATCACCATAGAAGTGACTGTGGCCCTGGCCGTCAGTCTCCAAGCTTGTCTGCTTAGCCCGAGGCCGGAGATTTAGATGGATTTGTGCTTGCTGCCTCCTCGTTCCGTGCCTCCTGCCTGCCCTCCTTGCCCTCTTCCCGGCCTCACCTTTCGCTCCTCCCTTTGCTTGGTCGTCTCATCACTCCCTCCTTCCTCCCATTAAACCAGGAGTTCTTAACCCTAGAATTCCGGGGGTCTGTGAACTAGGATGGAAAGAAGATCACATTTTTATTTTGTTTAACGTCTGAATAAACTCTTGCATCATCATTAGTTATGAAAGTAATCGCAAACCACAGTCGTATTAGCAGTGCCTGTGACTCTGGCATCAGTAGAAATCGTGTAGTATTAACCGGAGCTGTACTTTTGTTAGCATAGAAATTACAGACGCCGTCATTCACGTTGTGGTATTTAGAAATGTTTTTGCTCACTATTGTGAAATTATGCATTTGACTTGCTACCTGATCTTTTATTCAATGTGTTAACTTTGAAACATATTTAATACTGTATCCCTAATTTTAAAAACATTTTGATACTGTAGTTCAATATAATTCGTTTCCTTTGCATACTTCTCATCCATTCCTAATCTTACTGTGCTGCATAGAAGGAAAATCGATGCTGATCTTGAGAAAGTGAATGACTGAAATCATTGGGCCACAAATGTTTTTTCCAGTTTAGGTGGTTTCCAGTTCTTTCTTTCAACAAAACTGAAGGAGGACCTAATGTAGTTGTTAGTTGATAGATAATTAAAAGTAATTTTTTTTGTGTGGAAGATTAGCTCTGAGCTAACATCTGCTGCCAATCCTCCTCTTTTTGCTGAGGAAGACTGGCCCTGAGCTAACATCTATGCCCATCTTCCTCTACTTTATATGTGGGACGCCTACCACATGGCGTGCCAGGAGGTGCCATGTCCTCACCTGGGTCCAAACCGGCCCAGTGAACCCCGGGTCACCGAAGCAGAACCTGCTCATTTAACCGCTGCGCCACTGGGCTGGCCCCTAAAAGTAATTTTTAATAATACTTTTAATTTCTGTGATTTTTGGCATATAACTCTGGAGGAGATAAAAAAATTCTGTTATGTTGCGATAACAAAATTGTTGCTATTCCTATCTACTAATTTATGTGAACACACTTTCTCAAAGCTTACTTAAAAATAAGTAAAAAAAGGAAAGGGATTGATTTTGTACATCGACTAATACTATCAGTAAATGCATAGATTCACATTCATCTGAGATATGATGCCAATAAAAATTTTTTAAAATATCCATATGAATTTTATGTTTATGCTATTTTGCTCAATTGGGTACTAATACTAATTGTAATGCCAATGTAATTCAGAAGAAAATTTTTAATACTCTGAGCCTAGGGTCATGGTAAGTAACACCTTGATTTTGGCTGCTAGCCTCCAGAACCGTGAGAGGATAAATTTCTGTTGTTTTAAGCCATCAAGGCTATGGTGATTTGTTGCAGCAGCTGTAGGACAGTAATACATAGGGTTTATAGCATATGCAAACATTCAGTTTTAGTAGATACTGCCACCTAGTTTTCCAGAGTGGTTGTAACAATTTACACTCCCAGTAGCAGTGTATGAAAGTTCTGGTTGCTCTACATCAAAGATTGGGGGCCAGATATTAAAGAGTCAGATAGTAAATATTTTAGGCTTTATATGCTATACGGATTTGTGGCAGATACTCAGCTCTGTCATTATAGCATGAAAAAGGCCATAGATAATACCTAAATGAATGAGCATGGCTATGTTCCAATAAAACTTTATTTACAAAAATAGGTGGTGGCTCCTAGTTTGTTGATCCTTCCTCTATATCCTCACTAACCCTAGATATTTTCTGTCCTTTTCATTTTAGGTATTCCAGCTCATGTGTAGTGGTATCTCATTATGGTATTAAGTCACATGTCCCTGATGACTCATGAAGTTGAGCATCTTTTTGGGTGTTGTCCATTTAGATGTACTCTTTTGTGAAGTGCCTGTTCAAGTGTTTTGCTCATTTTTAAAATAACAGTTTGAGATATAATCCACACACCATAAAATTGATTCTTTTAAAGTATACAGTTCAGTGGTCATTAGTATATTCACAGAGTTGTGTAACTATCACCACTACCTAATTTCACAGCATTTTCATCACTGCCCCCCCACCCCCCAAATCCCATACCCATTAACAATTACTCTCCATTCTTTCTATTCCTAGCAACTACTGATCTACTTTCTGTCTCTATGGATTTGCCTATTCTGCATGTTTCATATAAATGGAATCACACAAATGTGATCTTTAGTGTCTGGCTTCTTTCACTTAGCATAATGTTTTCTAAGTTCATCCATGTTGTAACATGTATCAGTCCTTCAGCCCTTTTTATGCCCAGATAATATTCCATTGTATTGGATACACCACATTTTCTTTATCCATTCATCAGTTGATGGGCATTTCGATTGTTTGCAATTTTGGCTAATATGAATAATGCTGCTATGAATATTTGTGTGCAAGTTTTTGTTTGGACATATATTTTTAATTCTTTTGGGTATAGACCTTAGAGTGGAATTGCTGGGTCATATGGTTACTTTATGTTTAACATTTTGAAGAACTGCCAAACTGTTTTCCAAAGCAGGTGAATCATTTTGTAATCCTACCAGCAGTGTTTGAGGGTTCCAGTTTCTTTACATTTTCACCGTCACTTGTTTTTGTCTGTCTTTTTTTTTTATTATTATAGCCATCCTAGTGGGTGTGAAGTGGTATCTCATTGGGGTTTTGGTTTGCATTTCCTTGATGGCTAGTGATGTTAAGCATCTTTTCGTGGTTTATTGACTAATTATATATATTCCTTAAAGAAATGTCTATTTAGATTCTCTGACTGCTTTTTAATTGAATTGCCCATCTTTTTATTGTTGAGTTGTCAGATTTCTTTATACATTATGGATACAAGTCCCTTATCTGATATTTGCAATATTTTATACCATTCTGTGGGTTGTCTTTTCACTTTCTTTATGATGTCCTTTGAAGCACAGAAGTTTTTTATTTTGATGAAATCTGATTGATCTATTTTTTTTCTTTTGTCACTTGGGCTTTTAGTCATATCTAAGAAACCATTGCCTAATCCAGGTTTACAAAGCTTACCACCCATGTCTTCTTTTAAGAGTTTTATAGTTTCAGCTTTTAGGTTTAAGTTTCTTACATTTTGAGTTAATTTTTGTATATGGTGTCAGGTAAGGGCCCAATTTTACTCTTTTGCATGTGGATATCCAGTTGTCCCAATGCTTGTTGAAAAGACTGTTCTTTCCCCATTGAATGGTCTTGGCACCGTTTTTGAAAATCAGTTGACCATACATATAAGGGTTTATTTTTGGACTCTCAATTCTATTCTATTGGTCTATATGTCTGTCCTTATGCCAGTACCACATTCTCTTGATTGTAGGTTTGTAGTAAGTTTTGATGTCTGGAACCATCAATACTCCAATTTTGTTCTTTTTTCAAGGTTGTTGTGGCTACTCTGAGTCCCTTGCTTGTCAAGTAATGCAAAAAAGACAGTTGGAATTTTGATAGGGATTGTATTGAATCTGTAGATCATTTTGGTGAATATTGCCAGCTTGACAATATGAAGTTCTTTGATCCATGAACATTGGAACAGGGGGATGTCCTGCCATTTATTTAGGGCTTCTGCAATCTTCTTCAACAGTGTTTTGTAGTTTTCAGTATATAAGTCTTGCACTTCTCTTGTTAAACTTATTCCTAAGCATTTATTCTTGTTAATTGCTATTGTAGATGGAATTATTTTATTATTTTCCTTTTTAGGTGTTCACTGCAAGTGTGTAGAAATACAGTCTACTTTTGGGTGTTGATCTTGTAGCTTGCAACATTGCCAAACTTATTAGTTTTAATTGTTTTTTAGTGGATTTCTTAGAATTTTATATATATATATAAGATTGTGTTATCTGTGAATAGAGATCGTTTTGCTTCTTCCTTTCCACTCTGGATGCTTTTTAATTATCTTTCTTGCCTAATTGCCCTGGTTGGGTTAAAACCTCCAGTAAAATGTAAAATAGAAGTGGTGAGAGCGGACATCTTTGTCTTGTTTCTGATCTTAGGGAGAACACTTTCAGACTATTACCCTTAAATATTATGTTAGCTGTGGGTTTTATGTAGATGTCCTTTATCATGTTGAGGAAGTTCCCTTCTATTCCTAGTTTGTTGAGTGCTTTTGTTATGAAAGGATGTTAGAATTTTTCAAATATTTTCTCTTTCTACCAAGATGGTCATGTGGTTATTGTCCTTTATTCTAGGTATATGGTTTGTTTCATTGATTGATTTTCATATGTTGATAATCTTTTTATGTGTTCCCTTTTGCTCACTTTAAAAATGACTTTGTCTCTCATTTTTATTTTTATTTGTAGGAATTCATTATATCTTCTCTTGGTGTCATTGTGTTCTTAACGATATCTTTTAATGAGCAAAAGTTCTTAATTTTTTTTTTTTGAGGAAGATTGGCCCTAAGCTAAAATCTATTGCCAATCTTCCTCTTTTTCCTTGTGAAAGATTGTCAGTGAGCTAACATCTGTGGCAATCTTCCTTTATTTCACGTGGGATGCCTCCACAATGTGGCTTGACGAGTGGTGCTAGGTCCACGCCGGGGATCTGAACCTGTAAACGCCAGGCCACTGCAGTGGAGCGCACAAACTTAACCACTATACTACCAGGCCAGCCCTGAAAGTTCTTAATTTTAATATAATCCAGTTTACCATTTTTTCTTTATGGTTAACATTTTTTGTGTCTTATTTAAGAAATCTTTATCTACTCCAAGATTATGAAGATGTTTTCTTATGTTTTTTTTTCCTGAAAGCTTTATTGTTTTACTTTTCACATTTAGATCTGTAATCCATCTGGAATTGATTTTCAGGTGTTAGTGAGAGGTCAAGGTTACTTTTATTTTTATATAGATATCTGATTCACTTTTCCTTACTGGATTGTCATCTTTTTTTCATGAATTAGGTGGCCACGTATATGTGGATATGTTTCTGAGCTCTCTATTCTGTTCCAATAGTATTGAAAAAATTTGTTTTAAACTCTTTATGGGTTCAGTTCACTTTTTGTATTATTTTATGGCTACTCTTGCTAGTTTAAAACCATTTGTCATAATTTTTAAAGTTAAGGTGAAATTCATATAATATAAAATTAGCCATTTTAAAGTGAACAATCCAGTGGCATTAGTGCATTTACAGTGTTGTGCAACCACCACCCCTGTCTAGTTCCAAAACATTTTTACCACTCCAAAATAAAACCCTCTACCCATTAAGCAGATACTCTCCATTTTCCCTTTCCCCCTGCTGCTGCCAACCACCAATAAATATGCTTTCTGTCCCTGTGGATTTACTCTATGGACTCATTCTGTGTATTTCATATAAACCGAATTATACAATGTGTTACTTTTTGTGTCTGGCTTCTTTCACTTAGCACAATGTTTTCTACTTTTATCCACATTGTAGCATGTATTGTTAGATTAGTTTTTGTTTTTCCTTGCACCAATGTCTTCATTCCTAGGGTTTTATGATAGTCCTTCTTAACTGATAGTTCCGTCATTTTATTCTTTTTCAAGATTGCCTTGGCTATTGTTGGCCTTTTGCATTTTCGTATAGATTTTAGAATTAGCTTGTCTATAATACGAAAAAAAGCTGGCTAGGATTTTAATTGAGATTGTATTAAATCTGCAGATCTGATTGGGGAGAACTGACAGTTTAACATTTTAACAATTCCTTTTCATGGATATAGTATACCCCTCCATTTTAGTGTAAAAGTCTTGCTTGTTTTAAAAAAACCTTATACCTGGATATTTGACGTTTTTGATGCTATTATAAATGGTATCCTTTCTTAAAATTTCATATTCTATTTACTTGTTGCTGGCATATAGAGATAGAATTATTTTTTTTATATTGACTGTGTATCTGGCTACCTTGCTAAATTCACTTATTCTTACAGTTTAACTGTAAATTCCTTTAGATTTTATACATCACAATCATTTGCTGAATATGACAGCTTTATTTCTTCCTTTTTAATCCTTTTTGTCTTTTTAAACTAGTTAATTTAGTTTAATTGCATTGGCACTATTCAATATTTCTAGCTGGCATCCTTATTCATTTCTGATTTCAAGGGAGTCTTTTTTTTTTTTTTTTAAGGAAGATTAGCCCTGAGGTAATATCTGCTGCCAATCCTCTTCTTTTTGCTGAGGAAGACTGGCCCTGAGCTAACATCTGTGCCCATCTTCCTCTACATTATATGTGGGATGCCTGCCACAGCATGGCTTGACAAGTGGTGTGTAGATCTGCACCCCAGATCCGGGCTGGTGAACCCCAGGCTGCTGAAGCAGAACATGCAAACTTAAAGGCTGCGTCACCGGCCTGGCCCCTCAAGGGAATCCTTATGTTTCATTATTAGCAATGATTTTTTTGTGTTCTTTTTATCAGATTAAAGAAGTTACTTTCTATATTACTTTACTAACATTTGATTTATGAATGTGTATTAAATTTTATCAAATTCTTTTTCTTCAACTATCAAGATGATCATGATTTTACTTTACTCTTTTTTCTATTAATGTGGTGAATTACCATGATTAATTTTTTTTACTTCCATTTTAATTTTTTTTGTTCAGATGAATTTCATATCACATACAATTACCATTTTAAAGTGTACAGTCCAGTAGCATTTGGTCTATTCCCAATGTTGTTTAACTACCAGCTCTCCCTGGTTTCTTGTCATGACCCCATAAAAACACCCATACACATTAAATAATCACTTTCCATTATCTCCTCCCAACTCCTGGCAACCTCTAATCTGCTTTCTGTCTCTATGGATTTGCCTATTCTAGATATATCATATAAAAGGAATCATAGAACACGTGACCTTTTGTATCTGGCTTCTTTCACTTAGTGTGTTTTTGAGGTTCATCTAAGTTGTAGCATGTATGAATACTTCTTTCCTTTTTATGGCTGAATAATATTCCGTTGTATGGATATATCACATTTTGTTTATCAGTCTGTCGATGGACATTTGGGTTGTTTGAGTTTTTGGCTATTATGAATAATGCTGCTAAAAATACTCTTGTACGTGTTTCTGTGTGGACAGGTGTTTTCATTTATCTGGGCTATATACCTAGGAATAGCACTGCTTGTTCATATGATAATTCTGTGTTTAACTTTTTGAGATCCTATAGACATTAAAAAGAAAATGGAAAGATATTATGAACAACTTGATTTCAGTTAATCTGAAAATCTGGGTAAAATTGACAAATTCCTTGAAAAACATGAATAGTCTGTAATCAAATATTTTTTTTAAAGATTGGCACCTGAGCTAACAACTGTTGCCAGTCTTTTTTTTTTTTTTTTTTTTTAGTGCTTTTTCTCCCCAAATGCCCCCAGTACATAGTTGTATATCTTTTTAGTTGTGGGTCCTTCTAGTGGTGGCATGTGGGACACCACCTAAGCGTGGCCTGACGAGCAGTGCCATGTTTGAGCCCAAGATCCAAACCAGGGAAACCCTGGGCTGTTGAAGCGGAGCACGCAAATTTAACTGCTTGGCCACTGGGCCAGCCCTCCCTTTTTTTTTTCTGTCACATATTTTTTATTTCATTTTTCTCCTGTGTTAATCTGTTCATTATATATTCTTTTACCATTTCAGTTACTCTAGAGATTACAACATATATTATTGACCTGGTACAGTCTAATTAAAATTATTGTTTTTATTATTTTTCCAATGCTTGAATTTCTGGTAAATAACATTTCGTATGTGTTGGCATAACCTGTTGCTGGAGGAATTAGGTGTGCCCTGTGTGACTGCATGGAAAAGGGACTCTTGGAAGCTTGCGTTGGTTTCCTCTGGGCTTTGCCCCATGTAACATTTCCCTTTGTTGATTTTTCTTTCAATCCTTTCACTGTAGTAAATTATAGCCATGAATATGACTGTAAGTTGAGTCCTGTGAGTCCTTCATGCTGATCTTTGAACTTGGGAGTGGTCTTGGGGACTCTCAACATAGATGTTGAGACATGGTGCCACACATGCATCAAGAAGCTATGAAAAGAATTATTACTTACATAATGAGCCTATCTGGGGAGAGGAGGGCTAGGCTCCCAATAGCTCCAAAAATGACTTGCAAGAACAAGAAGAGGTGACTGGCTTTGGCTTTTATTGTGGTTAGAGGTTGAGCTGGAGTGAGAGTTCTCATGTGAGCTGGGACTTGTGTATTTTAAATTCCTTCCTATGCCAAAGGAGGGTGTGCATTTGCATTCTTATCAGCTTTCTCAGATATGGAGTTTGAAAACCATCAGTAGTCAAACATCAAAAAGGGGAGTCAGACTCTTTATTATAATTCAGCTCTGATATTTGACAACTGAAATGTTTCGTGTTTCATTTAATTGAATTTGAACTTGTTTAAGCCATATGGCATTTTTTGAGGCCTGCAATCTGAGGCTGGTAAGGGAGTTAAAGTTTTATTGAATGCCTTGTTCAAGAGCCCAGTATTGTGTATTTTGAGAATTTAAATGAGTGTCTTGGTCACTGTAAACAATGTTTGGAACAACAAAGGTGAGAAGAAGTGTCTTGGTGAGGTTTTGTAGTGTGCTTTAGTATGTGCAGAGATATATGTGACCTTGATATTTTGGATATCAGTAAGGCATAAGATTCTGAGAGTTCTTTACCTGGAATGGGGCTACCTTGGTTAAGAAATTATTTCTGTCATTTGCGGTGACCCAAAGCTCTGTAAAAATGTATAGAGTTGACTAGACTCTATGCTTTCATTAGTTTTGCTACCAAATGAGTAGTGGTCCCTTTCCCTGCCCTGTCTGTTTTCCAACAGGAGGTTGTATTTATAGTTGCTTGCAGCATCATATTTATGTCTAGAATTTGAATTAGTAATTAAGAAATTGCACTTATCAGCTCTCTTGTGCTCACTTGAGAGAATTTACCTAATTCTCTGAGTCAAGATTTCCTCTCAAGTGGGACAGATTGTTGACCAGGGCATCCAGTGCTAAGATGACTGCTTGAAGTTTGGCCAGTTTTGCTGATCCTTGGATTCCATCCTTTATCAGAGATGTGCCATTAAGGAATGAAAAGCAGCGGGTCTCCATTGAACTTAATCATGTATAATGGTGGTATTGCTGCCCATAAAGTATATGAACTCCCTTTGTTGTTCATTCAGTTGATCCCAAGGGGCTCCCTAGGCATCTGGGAGATGAATGACCTTTTCTAGCTCCATGGCATCTGTCAAAGGACTGAGGTCAGGGGAGGCCACCCCTCCTGCAAGTAGGATACACCAGAGGGCCCAGGTTTGGTTCTATCTGGTGGATACTGTTTCCATTTAGCAAGGAGGCCTCAATGGCCATGCTGAGTTTGTGGGTGCTGCTTTTATGACCCAATGCATAATGGGCAGCTGCGTATGGGGCATCACTGGATCATAGTGTGTGAGAGTCTCTGTTTCCAGGAGAGCCCAGTAATGAACTAATAATTGCCTCTCTAATAGTGTGTACTGTGTGGGGTTGAGGAGAGTAGTTTCTTGCGTCAAAAACCCATGGACAATTTATGGCCATCATCGGTGATCCAGAACTCTAGGATCTATGAGAGGAGGTTACCTCTTGTTGTAGGCAGAATAATGGCCCCAAAGATGTCCATGTCCTATTCTCTGGAATTTGTTACCCTACATGGCAAAAGGGACTTTGCAGATATAATTAATTTAAAGGCTTAGTTGATATGGGGAGATTATCCTGGATTATCTGGCTGGGTCCAGTCTAATCACAGGATTTTTTATAAGTAGAGGACCTTTCCTGGCTATAATCAGAGGGAGATTTAGTTATGGAAGAATGGTCAAGAGGTGTAATTTTGCTGCCTTTGAAGATGAGGGAAAGGGGACATGAGCTAAGGCATATGGGCAGCCTCTAGAAGGTGCAAAAGGTAAGTAAATTGATACTTCCCTAGAGCCTCCAGAAAGGAATGAAGTTCTACTGACAGCTTGATTTTAGCCTAGTGAGAACTATGTTGGGATTCTGACTTACAGAATTTTAAGATAATAAATTTGTGTTGTTTTTAAGCCACCAAGTTTGTGGTAATTGTTACAGCAGTAATTGAAAACTGAAACACCACCACAGTGAAGTAGCCTCTGCTGTGTTGGAATTTGGACAGATGCTAGAACCGTTTGTTGTAGGAAGCTCTATTTAAAGTGAGCCAATTTGTGATCAACACCCTAAATGGGCTTAAGTAAAACTTTTTAATGAGAAATATGTTACTTCTAGAACCCAAAGAGGCCTAAAAGATGTTGAGCTTATTTAATGTTGTGGGTGTTGAGAGGATCAATAGCTATTTCTTGCCAGTGTGAGAGATGGAGGCATATTTGTTTGTTCTTTTGTCCTCTATTTTATTTTCCATAACTCCTATCAGAGTATAGGGGGTATCTTATTTAAATTTAGTAGGATTGGCAGATATAACTATAATTAGAGCTTCAGTTTCATTTAAGGCAATGGAGATTTGCCAATTGGTGTATTTCAGCAGATGTTAATATTAATTTAGAACCTATGTTGTAGAGGCACAGCAGCCAATTTGGCACTCTTTTTTGTTTTTGTATAAATTATTTTAGTAAAGTTTAGATTTCCAATTGGATTAAATTGTGAACCTCTGTTCCAGATTTTTGCTTCTTTCCTCCATAATTGTATATGTGTGTGTTTACTGGATATATTTCTGGGGACAGGGTCCTCTCTACTCTGCTTGTGTTTACAACTTTCTTCTTCCAGAGATTCTCAAATCCATATCATCAGGGTTAGGGGCCTAATCCGTGGCAATGGTAGTTTGATTGGGTTTAAGGATTTTGGGCTTAACTCAAGTTTGAATTACCTCCTTGGCTGGGCCACAGGGGTGCTATGAGTATCCTTCTCTATATATCTGAGGATCAGGATCTTTTTTGGAAACAGAAGGCTTGCTGGCAGCAGGAGAAGCAGAGGTATTTAAGGCATAGGTGCTACTGGGCTATATGCACTTGGGAGAGTGGACCTCAGCATGCTACATGGTGATTACTCTTCCTCCAGTCAAGTGATGACTGAGCTGTGTATCGCACAGTGTATCAGTCTTTTCCCTGAGTGTTCTATAGAATAGTGACCAACATCTGATTGAGACATATAACATTGGTCACATGGTAAGAGTCATTTTTCCTCAGTCTAGTGTTAGTCATGGCTTATACTGGAATTGAGACACACAATTCAATATGAGACACACTGATAGGTCCTGGTCAAGACACATGACCCAGGGCTGCTTTAAGGAGGAACACACTCCCATACCTCTGTCTCTAAATGCTAATTATTGAAACCCCCAACTTTGGTCACTTAACTCTCTAACAGAAGCTTAGTAGGAATCAGAACATGCACTACAAAACAGCACAGTTCCAAGTGTTAGCAGGCTAAAGCAAGAGAAGAAAGACCCCCAGTGGCAGTAGTCATTATCTGAACATCCTGCTCACAGCACCAATTGTGTTATGGTTGCCCTGTGGGGGGCAGGATCAACCTCCTCCACCAAAAAGTTCATTCAGATGTTGAGACTGATTTTAACATATGAACCAAAAGGATAGAAAAGGATTTATTATTCACATAATGAGGTTTTCTGGAGGAGAGCAGGGCAAACTCCAAGCAGGTCCAATAATGGCTTGAGAGATCAAGGAGGAGAGACTTGCTTTAGCTTTTATTGTGGAAAGAGAGTGGGAATGGGGTGAGAGTAGCTACACATGGCCAGGGCTTGTGTGGTTTGGACTTACTGTTGGTGCCAAAGGAGAGAACATGCAGGCTGTCTTATTGGCTTGTCCATATGTGAGGCAAGAAGGTAAGAGGAGGGTTAGGGCTTGAAAGCTGCGAAAAACAGAGTCAGACTTTTTATTCCAATGGATCTTTGATCAGTTTTAGAATATCCTCAATCATTATCTCTTCAGATATTGCTTCTGCCCCATTTTCTCTCTCCTCTTCTTCTGGAACTCTAATTACATGTATGTTAGCTCTTTTAACTGTGTCCCACATGTTTCTGTGGTCTGCGTGTTCTCTCTGTTTCCTCTGCCACTTCCCAACAGTCTTTTTCTTTTTGGATATTTTCTATTGATTTCTCATAGAGTTCACTTACTGTCTTCTGCTAGGTCCATCTATTTTTACACACATCATTGAGTTCTTAATTTTATATATTTTATTTTCAGTTTTAGACTATCCATTTGATTCTTTATATAAATTCTCTGTTGAAATTTTGTATCCTTTCATCTCTTTTGTCCATCTTTTCCTTTATTTTATTTAATATATGAATCATTTAAAGTCCTTGTCTTCTAACTTCAATATCTGGATCACCTGTGGGTCTGTTTTTTTTGAGGAAGATTAGCCCTGCCAATCCTCCTCTTTTTGCTGAGGAAAACTGGCCCTGAGCTGACATCCATGCCCATCTTCTTCTACTTTATATGTGGGACGCCCACTGCAGCATGGCGTGCCAAGCAGTGCCATGTCTGCATCCAGGATCCGAACCAGTGAACCTCAGGCTGCCGTAGCGGAACGTGCTAACTTAACCGCTGCGCCACTGGGCCAGCCCCTGAGGGTCTGGTTTTATTGGTTATCAGTCAAATGGTTCTGACTTCATATACCGGGTAATTTTTGTTTGAATGTCAGATAGTTTATATTAGACAACCCCCCCCCCCCCCCAACTTTAGAGGCTTCAGATGATGGTATCTTTCACCAGAGAGATAAGATTCTGAGAAGATAGACTGGGGTCTGATCGCCTGAATCCAGTTACAGGCACCTTTAGATCAAGGCTGGTTTGCAGTTTTAGTCAGATCTAGTCCACCTTTGTTTTCGTTGTTCCTAGGATATGGTCCTTCATGGCTTTTCATTGAGAGCAAGGAGGTGGGGGATCTTTTGTTTAGAACCAAGACTGCAGAAATTTTCACTGTACTTTGCAGAGGTATTTGGATTAGGAGTAGCCTTCTACCTTATGAAGCTTCAAAATATCACACACCTTTTAAGGAAGAGACTGGCTGTGGGTTGGAGGTTTCTCAAGTCTCCAGTGTGGGTGCTCTGGTCCTGCACAACTGCCAAGACTACTGGTTTCTCTATTCTCCAGAAGCAGCCTTCTGATAAGCCTGGATTCTCAGCCTCTAGCTGTGCTTGTATTGGCAAATGCCCTGAGGAAAAAAGTGCCCATACTGGCAAAAGCTATCCAGCAGCTGGTAGTATTAATCCATCATTGCCTCCAGGGCTTTCACCTCTTACTGGCTGTATCCAAGGTCCTTTTTCTTAGCTAAACTTTGTCTCCTAAGTACCCATAGACTCTAGGAAATTTCACTCTGCTTTTTGGAAGTTTTGGCTTATCTTCAGAATTCAGCAAATACCTTGAGTAAGAAACTGGCCTTGATCTGAGGCTTCTCACATCTTCAATTTTGTCACTCTAGCCCAAGTAACTGTCAAAAATTTTGTTCACTTCTCTGTCCTATAGCAGCATTCCTGTGCTTGGCCCAATTCCAGATCTCAGCCATCAACCTGTGCCCAGAAATAGCAAATGCCCCTAAAACATCGTAGACCCTTAAATCACCTCTGAATGGTTCTCTGCTTTCTGGAATTTTGTTCCTGATATTCCTTGTTGCCTTCACAGCTCTCTGGTACCTTTAGCTATATGATTTTTCTAATTTATCCAAATTTTAGTTGTTAAGTGGTAACGTTTACTTGCTTCAGACTACTCCATCCTGCATGGAAACATAAGTGTTCAAAGGTCCATATTTTTTAAAAAGTCTTTTGGTGGGCTATATGAACAACCTTTTGAAAACCCCTAAACTAGAAAGCAGTTAAACAGACAATACTGCAGTGTGTTAAGTGTTATGACATATTTAGGAGAGTAAGAGCTACCTAACCCAAGGTTAAAGAAGGTAGATTTGGGGACTCAGGGGACACTTTCTGGAGGCAGTGTTGTCTAACATGATAACCTGAAGGTTAAGCAGGAGTTAGTCAGGCCATAGTTGAGGGTAGATTTTTCAAAATTTTTGTTGGAATTCCTCACTTTAGCTAGCTGACTGCACCTGGCCTATACCTTAGACTTTCCAGATAGTCAGTCCTGAGTACTTGGGAACTGAATACCATGTTTTCTGGTGTCCTGAGGTCTGGATGTGCCCATACCACACTTCCTATCTGCCTTCACAGTTGACCCACCTTTCTAAAATTCTTATTATCACACATAAATTTAGATGCTAGATTTTTTGAAACAGTACATTTTAAATCAGATCTGCCTTCTGGATTCAACTTTGGGTTCTAATTCCACCATTTAGGGTAGCATTATTTTAAAGGAACTTTGCTTCCCAGTGGAGTACTCACTTTCATGGGACACCAGGATAAAGAAGAAAAGTTTGCAAAGGTCCTTGCCTGACCTGTCCCATGCTAGGATGCAGCTTCTTTCAGAAGCTAGAGACAGTGAAAAATGTTTTCACAGTCTTTGAGGCTAGGAAGTAGAACATGGTACCTAGGAAGGTTTGACTGTAAGTTGGCTTTTTCTGTATCTTCAGATACCTGTGTTCATCTTCCCAGTCTAAAAGTTAGCTGGGATGGGTGTAGGTAAAGCTGTGAAGTCCTTAGGAACTTTGATGCTATAAAACTTCCTTCTGTGCACCTTTCTCTTCTCACTTTTACTCTTTCACCTTAGAGGTCAAAGAAAGGAACAATAGGAGTCTTTACAACCAGATAGCTCACCAACGCTTTAAAAGCATTTTCATGAATACAGTGCAAAACAACTCAGAGGAAGTAAGGGACTTCTTAAGGGACAAGATGGGCATTTCTTTGTGTCCTTAGTAGGCCCAAGGTGGTCTGGTGGAGTCCAGAATATTTTAGACCCCGTTGGAAACAGGTTTGCTTTCATTGTTTGTTGTTGTTGTTAGTGCCATTGAGTCGATTTTGTACCCTGTGTACAGCACAGCTGAACTCTGCCCAGTCTTTTTGCGCTCTCCTCTCACCTTCTTGCACTACAGTGCTCTGCTGCTATTCATAGGGTTTTCATGGCCAATTTTTTCAGAAGTAAATGGCCAGGTCCTTTTTCCTACTCTGTTTTCGTCTGGAAGCTCTGCTGAAACCTGTCCACAATGAGTGACCCTGCCGGTACTTGAAATACCGGTGGCATAGCTTTCAGCATCACAGCAACACACAGCTGCCAACTGTCAACTGTCAACACACAGCAACACACAGCTGTCAACACACAATTTGACAACTGACAGACAGGTGGTGTGGTTCCCTGACCAGGAAACAAACCCCAGGTATGGTGGTGAGAGTGCCAAATCTTAACTACTAGACCACCAGGGCTGGCTTCTTTTATTGTAGTTTCTCTTATTCTGCCATTCCATGGCCCAGTGTTTCTAATGCGTCTCTCACTCCTTTGACCAAAGTTTGATCTGCTATCAGTCATTTATGAGTTTGAATAGGCTGGCTCAGCTGGGACTAGTAGAGATCTGTTCCCAGAAACTACTTGTTGAGAATACCTTCTATATATTTAAATTGTCTTATGTTTTTGGAGTTTTTATTGTGATCATATAAAATTTTAGCAACGTGGATCAACTAGGAGTTAACTGTCCGCTTGAGTTTCTGTAGGAAAATGTATTTGACTTTAAAACAAACCAATGAATACAGCTTATTTGTAAATTTTAAAGTGACCATATTTAAGGGTTTTTTTGAGAGGGGTTAAATATCTTGATTTCTAATGGGGATAAAACACCTTTTATCTAAGTCATTGTGGATGCAGAGAGGGCTAGGGGCATTCTGGTCTGTACTCTCAGCACTATGTTTCTAGTGGTTAGGGTTGAAAAGGAAGAAGCAGTGGTACTGTTGAATACCCAGGTACAGCCTCAGGCTTGGCTGATATATAGATCACTTCGTGGGGTTGGCATGGTGGGGGTTATCTGGATATGGATATATCTCCTGGGCCCTGAGGCCACTGGGCTAGAGAAATAAAAAAACGCTCACACAGAGGAATAGGGGAGAGATTTGTAGCCCAGCTGACCTTAAGGGGAAGGAGGAATACCTTGATCAAGGCTGGGAGATAATACCAAATTGTTTTCCAGTTTATTTTCACCTGAATCATTTTATTTTATCTTCACAGTAATTACAGGGTTTGTTTATATTCCCATTCTGCAGATGAGGCTACTCTGCCTTAAAGGTATTAAGTGGCACGTTTCAGGTTTTTCAGCCCAAGTCTTTCGATTCCAAAGCTATAATCTTTATCTGCTCTACCTTGCTGCCTTATTAATGTTATTTTTTTATAAATGAGGTTTTGAAAACAAAGTGTATCATTGGCTCTTGTCAGTAGAAGTATGGCTGTATTTTCCAGTTGTCCTTTGTTTCTAATAAATATTTAAATACAATATTATAAAGAATTTGAAAAATATAGAAAAGAAGAAAGACATCATCTTTAATCCAGTCTTTTTTCTTGCCTTTTTAAAATAGTTGAAAAAATAACTGTGTTTATGTATAATTGTATCTTGCTTTTTACATTTAACATTACAACATCAGCATTTTCAAAGTTTTAATAAACCATTTATAAACCTAATTTTAATGGCTATTTGATAGTCCTTTGTGTGGATATACCATAATTCCATTCTGCTGAGGGGCAGTATAGTGTAGTGGTTAAGAATGCAGACTATGGATTATTTGTGTTTTAATCCTGGTTCTACCATCTTTTAGCTATCTGTATGACCTTGGACAATTTAATTTAAGTACCTCAATTTCTCCATTTTTAAATTGAGAATATAGTACCCACTTGTTGAAAGGATTAAATGAGTCTACACATGAAAAACTCTTTGAATATTGCCTATTCATACAAAATAAATGCTATTTAGGTAAAGGATATTATTATTGTTATTTTTCTACTGATAAATATGTAGGTTATTTCATTTTCTCATCTGATAAATAATGCTGTTACAAATATCTCTGTTCTTATACATTTTGTGGGATTTTGTTTACTTGCTTAAGATAGACTTCCGGAAGTGGAATTACTGAGTCAAAGTGTATTTTTTAAAGCTCTTGAAAGGTCTTACCAAATTGTTTTTCAAGTGTGTTGCTAATTTACAATTTACCTTCTTACTTACAGCGTGTTAGAATGATTATAGCTCTGTCCTGTGAGTGCTGTTGGTAAAATGTAATAAATAATAGCACAGCTTTTCCTTGATATATATATATATTTTTAAATTCGAAGATTTATCTTCAGTTAGAAATATAACTGCTCACTGTCATATATCTAAGTGAAAACCCATTCTTTTGTAGATAGACTTAAGTAGAAAGCCATGTTTTCTGTGTATAGACTCAGAACAAAGGGAGTAGGTGGACAAAATAAAATACTTCGTGTTACTAGGCTGAGATTACCTGATACGTCTGTCTCCACAATGGAGGTCATCATGTCAATGGGAAAATAATGATAATACAATCACATTGAGCACTTACTAGGTGCAGGCCCGATAGTAAGGAATTTGCACCTATTGTGATTGACAACTTATCAGATAATATTATTATTACTGCTATTTTACACACAGAGAACTGAAGCTCTGAGAGGCTAGGAACATGCCCAAGATCATCAGAATGGGGATTCAAACCCTGGCAGTATAATGCCCAAGTGTGTACTCTTTACCACTACCTCATTTTGAGTATTAAAAGTTGTTAATTAAGGTATACTCTTACTGGATATAATTTTTAAAACATAATTCATTGATCAGACAATACTATTGCATTCACCTGAGAGAAATATCCCTAGAAAGACGTATTGTGCCCTAAATAGGTTTGCCAGGAGGTGAAGACTCAGGAGGAGACCTAGAACCTCATTTGGAGTTTAAAGTGTTAGCCTTGTCCGTCAGTGGTGGACCTGGACAAGTGTTGGTCCAGTCATACTGGCAAGCATCTTGGCTAGTGGACTTGGAAAATCATAGGGATACCCGGGGTTTGGACTGAGAAAGGAAAACGTTTTTACCTTTCTCTGCCCATGGTTCCTCTCCTTTCTCTCTCCTGTAATTGGCTATAATCTGGGGCTGAGGTTTAAAAAGAAATCATAATTATGTTATTGATTAAAATCTAATAGTCTGTTTTCTTGATCAATTTTTCAGTTGTTCTTCTGTAGCTATATACTGTTTTAAATTGTTTAAAAATTAAAAAAATATCTTTGGGGGCTGGCCTGGTGGTTAAGTTTGCACGTTCCACTCAGTGGTCCTGGGTTCGTTGGTTTGGATCCTGGACCTATGCACTGCTTGTCAAACCATGCTGTGGCAGGTGTCCCACATGTAAAGTAGAGGAAGATGGGCACGGATGTTAGCTCAGGGCCAGTCTTCCTCGGCAAAAGGAGGAGTCTTGGCAGCAGATGTTAGCCCAGGGCTAATCTTCCCCCCCCCCAAATTCTTCCTAGTGTCTGTGTTTTCTTTTAAAACTGGCAGCTGTAAAAAACAAAAGTTGTTTTTTACTTGAGCATGACCCCTAATTGACTCTCCCCACCTCCGCCCCTGTTTTTATAGGAAGAATGGAATGTTCCTATCCTCTTCCCTAAAACTTATTCTAGGACTGGGTACATAATCTCAGAATTTTTAAAAAATGCATTTTAAGTCATGGCTTGCCCAAGTTTTCAAATTCCTGTTTTTGGATGACAAAGGCAAAGTATTTTAAATTTTATTTCGATGTGCATTATTCATCTTTCAAGGCACAGTTCAAGTCTCATTCCATCAATAAAGCTTTGCCGACTGCTCTGGCCTATCTAATATTTCTCAACCCCGACTCAACATTTGCTATATAATCATGCACTGCTTTGTGAAGTAGCTTATATAGTTTTCTATTTTTTTTGACTATTTTCTTCTGTAATAGTAATACTATTTTTTAAAATATTTGTGTGCCCTTTAGATTTAATGTTGATTCTCAGGTGTTGTATGTGTGTGTGATGGTGGTAGTGGGGTTGAGTAGCTGCTTATCAGACTTTACAGATGAAGAGGGTCACATGTACTTTGGAGAAGCATAGAACTTCTGGTCCCCTGCTCTAGCCAGCAAAGTAGAGATTACCACGTGAGTGGGGATAGAAAGGGAGAGGTGAAAATGGAGAGGGAATTCCTCCTTAAACAAGGGTTGGGGAGGGGTAGGAGCAGGGAAGATACATATCAGAAACTTCAGAGGTGTGTGAGATGTTTAGGTTTATCAAAAGAAGTTTGAAAAGTATTGCTCTAGAACTGCATTCTCCAATAAGGTAGCTACTAGCCACATTTGCCTTTTGAACACTTGAAATGTGACTAGAGTGAATTGGGTTGTGCTATAAGTATAAAATAAATGCTGGATTTAAGACTTAGTACAAAAAAAAGATTGTTAAATGTAAAATATCTCATTAATAATTTTTATATTAATTACATGTTCAAGTGATAGCATTTTAGATATATTGGGCTAAACAAAATATATTATTAAAATTAATTTTACCTGGTTTTATTTTACGTTTTTAAATATGACTGCTGGAGAATTAAAAATTACATGTGTGGCTCATATTTGTGTTTCTCATATTTCTGTTGTGCAGTGCTGCTCTAGAACGCAAGTTCTGTGAGTGCAGGGGCTGTGTCATTTGTTTCTTTAACACCTTTGGCCTAGAGCAGTGCCAAGCACTTGGTAAGTATTCCCTGAATGCTTGTTTAATCATGTCTTCCTCTCCAATTAGATTATAAGCTTCTGATGACTCAGGACTGCATTTTAATGTTTTGAGTACCTCTCAATAGGCTTAGCAGAGTGTCACATACATAGGCATTCAGGACATATTTATTAGATGAATGAATAAAATAATGCTTTCTGACGGAAACTTCCCAAATGCTTACTTCCTCTGTTATTAGTCAGTTCCCAGCTGGTTTTCAAACACCTCCAGTGTGATATGTCTGGCTATTTGCCCCTCACCTTTCTCCTTTTTAGTCCTTTCCCTTCTGCCTGTCCCTCTAAACTCTTCTTTTTCTTGGATATCTTCAAACCAACATGGTACGTACGTCCTGACAACTTTTGTTTATTCCTTCAAAAGCCATTTAGTCAGCCATTTCTAGCTATTTGTTCATCCTTGCAAATTTCAATTAAAGTTCACTGGAGGGAAATGGAGCTTGCCAAAGGCTGAGAGGAGGATCTAGCTTTCCTCTCTCTCTGCCCAGACACCTGCACCGGCCTTTCTCACTGGGGCTCACTGTAGTGTGATTTACTCGGCAGATTGGAACTCTCTACAGGCCATTATCTTTTATAACCAAATAACTAAACAGGAGTGAGAATAAGAGAGAAAAAAGAGAATGTGAGCCAAGGACGAAAAAGTGCACAAACCCACAGACAATCTGAAGATCTGGGGGTTGGTTGCCAGCCCTAGTTCTTACTAGGAGTGTAATTTTGGGGGAAATCTCTTCTCAGAGTCTCAGATCTTCAATAGAGAAACTCAAGGAGGTAGGATGATTTCTATGGTCTCCTCTGGCACTAAGAGTGTTCTCTAACCACTGACCAGAAAGGGCAGAAACGAGAAACAAATGAAGATGAGATCATTGTGAATTCAGGATGGGAACTCCATTGGTTGACCCACCCTTTGTGACCTTGTGTGCTATATTATTCCAACATCAACGTTGTAAACTCTCTTACCCTTTAATTCTACTTGTTATTCTTTCCTCCCTAGTATTCCTCTGGAAACAGAATATGCATAAGAAGGGGGCTCCTCCAGGGTTTGCTTTAGCTCTAATTACTTTTGGTTGGTCAACAGTTGTGTTTTTTCTTTTTCTGTTTTTTATTGTGTTAAAATACACATATCATAACATTTACCATCTTAACCATTTTTAAATGTGTAGTTCAGTGGTATTAAATACATTCACATTGTTGTGTAGCCATCACCACCATCCATCCCCATACTTCTTTTCATCGAGTATATCTGAAACTCTACACTTATTAAACAATAATTCCCATTCTCCCCTCTCCTATAGTTTCTGTCTTGATGATTTTGACTGTTCTAAGTACCTCATATAAGTGGAATCATACAGTATTTATCTTTTTGTGACGGGCTTATTTCACTTAGTTTAATGCTCTGAAGTTTCATCCATGTTGAAGCATATTGCAGAATTTCCTTCCTTTTTAAGGCTGAATAATATTTCATTGTATGTATATACCTCATTTTGCTTCTCCATTCATCTGTTGATGGATGCTTGGATTACTTCTATGGTTTAGCTATTGTAAATAATGCTGCTATGAACCATGGGTATACAAATATCTCTTTGAGACCCTGCTTTCAATTCTTTTGGATTTATAGCCAGAAGTGGAATTGCTGGGTCATATGGTAATTCTATTTTTAATTTTTT
This sequence comes from Equus quagga, assembly GCF_021613505.1. Lineage (NCBI taxonomy): Eukaryota > Metazoa > Chordata > Mammalia > Perissodactyla > Equidae > Equus > Equus quagga. Next base: position 154,784,106 of record NC_060268.1, on the reverse strand, counting down.
GAGGAACCTTTATGTTGTTTTCCACAGCAGCTGTAGCATTTTGCATTCCCACCAATGGTGCAGAAGGGTTCCAATTTTTTTCACATCCTCATTAGCACTTGTTGTTTTCTGTTTTTTTGATATTAGCTATCCTAATGGGTGAGGTGATATCTCATTGTGGTTTTGATTTGCATTTCCCTAAATATTAGTGATGTTCCTCATCTTTTCATGTTCTTATTGGCTATTTATATTTCTTCTTTGGAGAAATGTTTATTGAAGTACTTTGCCTATTTTTAAATTGGGTTGTTTTATTGTTTGAGTTTTATGAGTTCTTTATATATTCTGGATGTTAATCCCTTATTAGATATACGATTTGTAAATATTTTCTCCCATTTTGTGGGTTGCCTTTTTACTCTGTGGTTAGTGTCTCTTGATGTACAAAATTTTTAAGTTTTCATGAAGTCCAATTTGTCAATTTTTTCTTTGGTTGCGTGTATCTTTGGTATCATCTGCAAGAAATCATTGCCAAATCCAATGTTTTGAAGCTTTCATCCTATGTTTTCCGCTAAGAGTTTTATTGTTTTAGGTTACATTTAGATCTTTGATCCATTTTGAGTGAATTTCTGTATATGGTGTTACATAAGGGTCCAACTTCATTCTTTTACATGTTGATATTCAGCTTTCCAACCACCATTTTTTTTTTTTTTTTGAGAAAGATTAGCTCTGAGCTAACTACTGCCAATCCTCCTCTTTTTGCTGAGGAACACTGGCCCTGAGCTAACATCTATGCCTGTCTTCCTCTGCTTGATACGTGGGACACCTACCACAGCATGGCTTTTGCCAAGTGGTGCCATGTCCGCACCCGGGATCTGAACCAGCGAACCCCGGGCCGCGGAGAAGTGGAAGGTGCGAAATGAACCGCTGTGCCACTAGGGCAGCCCCCCAGCACCATTTGTTGAAGACTGTCCTTTCCCCATTGTATAGTCTTGGCACCCTTGTCAAAAATCCTTTAACTGTATATATGAGGGTTTCTTTCTGGGCTCTCTGTTTTGTTCTGTTGGTCTGTATGCCTATACCACATTGTTTTGATTACTGTAGTTTTGTAGTAGGTTTTGAAATCAGGAAATGTCAGTACTCCAGATTTTTCTTCTTTTTCAAGATCATTTTGGCTATTTGGGATCCCTTGAGATTCCATATGAATTTTAGGATAGACTTTTCTATTTCTGCAAAAAAAGTTATTGGGATTTTGATAGGAATTGCGTTGAATCTGTAGATCGTTTTTAGTAATATTGACATTTTAATGATATTAAATGTTTCAGTTCATGAACATTGAATGTGTTTCCATTTATTTAAGTCTTCTTTAATTTCTTTCAGCGATGTTTTGTAGTTTTCATTGTACAAGTCTTTCACTTCTTTGATTAAATTAATTCCAAGTTATTTTATTCTTTTTGATGCTATTATAAATGCAACTGTTTTTGTAACTTCGGTTTCAGATCATTCATTCTTTGTATATGGAGGTGCAACTGATTTCTGTGTGTTGACTTTGTGTTTTGCTGAATTCACTTCTTTTTTTTTTTTTGCTTTTTGGTGAGGAAGATTGGGCCTGAGTTAACATCTTTTGCCAATCTTCCTCTCTTTTTTCCTTTCTGTCTCCTCAAAGCCCCAGTACATAATTGTATATCCTAGTTGTAGGTCATTGTAGTTCTGTTATATGGGATGCCATCACATCATGGCTTGATGAGCAGTGTATAGGTCCGCACCCAGGATTTGAACCGGTGAACCCCAGGCCACCAAAGCAGAGTGCACAAACTTAACTGCTCGACTGTGGGTCCGGCCCTGAATTCATTTATTCTAACAACTTTTTTGTGGAGTCATTAGGTGTTTCTGCATATAGGATCATATTATGTGCAAACAGAGATAATTTTACTTCTTTCTTTCCAATTTGCATGTTTTTTTATTTCCCTTTCTTGCCTAATTGCTTTGGCTAGAGCTTCTGGTACTATGTTGAATAGAAGTGGTGAAAGTGGACATCCTTCCCTTGTTCCTGATCTTAGAGGAAAAGCTTTCAGTCTTTCACCATTGAGTATTATGTTTGCTGTGGGTTTCTCATATATGGCTTTTATTATGTGGAGGTAATTTCCTTCTATTCTTATATTGTTGAGTGTTTTTATCATGAAATGGTGTTGAATTTTGTCAAATGCTTTTTCTGTATCAATTGAGGTGATTATGTGGTTTTTCCCCCCTTCATTTTGTTGATATGACGTATTGCATCAATTGATTTTCATATGTTGAACCATCTTTGCATTCCAAGAATAAATCCCACTTGATAATGGTGCAAAATCCTTTTAATATGCTGCTGAGTTCTGTTTGCTTGTATTTTGTGGAGGATTTTTACATTAATGTTCATAAAGAATATTGGTCTGTAGTTTTCTTTTCTTGTAGTGTTTTTATCTGGCTTTGGTATCAGGGTTATGCTGGCCTCATGAAATGAGTTAGAAAGTGCTCCCTCCTCTTTAATTTTTTGAAAAAGTTTGAAGATGATTGGTATTAGTTCTTCTTTAAATGTTTAGTAGAATTCACCAGTGAAGCCATCAGATCCATGGCTTTTCCTTGTTGGGAGATTTTTGATTACTGATTCAATCTCCTTCCTAGTTATAGGTGTATTCAGATTGTCCATTTCTTCATAGTATAGTTTTGGTAGGTTTTGTGTTTTTAGAAATTTGTCCATTTCTTCTAGGTTATCCAACTTTTTTTTGGCATATAGTTGTTCATAGTACTCTCTTGTAATCTTTCCTATTTCCATAGAATTGGTAGTAATGTCCCCACTTTCATCTCTGATTTTAGTAATTGGAGTCTTCTTTCTTCTGAGTCCATCTAGCTAAAGATTTGTTAATTTTGTTGGATCTTTTCAAAGAATCAACTTTTGTTTCATTGTTTTTCTCTGTTATTTTTCTGTTCTCTATTTCATTGATCTCTGCTCTATATAAGTTCCTTCCTTCGGCTAGCTTTGAGTTTAGTTTGTTCTTTTTCTAGTTCCTTAAGTTGTAAAGTTAGGTTGTTGATTTGAGATCTTTCTTGTTTTTTAATGTAAGCATTTATAGCTACAAATTTCTCTCTTAGCACCACTTTTACTGTGTCCCATAAATTTTGGTATGTTGTGTTTTCATTTTCATTCGTCTCTAAGTATTTTCTAATTTATCTTGTGATTTCTTCTTTGATCCATTGGTTGTTTGAAAATGTGTTGTCTAATTCCCAAGATTTTCCAGTTTTCTTTATGTTATTGATTTCTAACTTCATCTGTTGTAGTCAGAAAAGAAAGTTTGTATGACATTTATATTTTTAAACCTGTCGAGACTTAATTTGTGGCCCAACATATGGTCTATCCTGAAAAATGTCCCATGTGCATTTGAAAAGAATGTATATACTGTTATTGTTGAGTGGTCTATGTATGTTCATTAGATCTACTTGCTTTATTGTTTTATTTAAGTCCTCTGTTTCCTTACTTATCTTCTGTGTGGTTCTATTCATTATTGTGATGAGGTATTGAAGTCTCCAGCTGTTATTATGGAACCGTTTCTCTCTTCAGTTCTGTCACTTTTTGCTTCATATATTTTGATGGTCTGTCATTAGGTATGTAAATGTTTACAATTGTTATATCTTCCTGCTGTATTGAACCTTTTATTGAATTATTTATTTTATTATATAATATCCTTGTCTCTTGTAACCTTTTTTGATTTAAAGTCTATTTTTTCTGATAGTAGTATAGTCACTCCTGCTCTCTGTTGGTTACTATTTGCATGGAATCTAGTTTTCCATCCTTTTACTTTCAACCTTTTGTGTCTAAAGATACTTTGGACACTTTGTATCTAAAGTGAGTCTCTTATAGACAGTATGCAGATGGATCATATTTTTTTAATCTATTCTGCCAATCTTTCCCTTTTAATTGAAGAATTAATCCATTTATATTTAAAATAATTACTGATAAGGAAGAGCCTACTTCTTCCATTTAGCTGTTTGTTTTCTGTGTGTCATAAATGCTTTTTATTCCTCAGTTCCTCCACAGGCCTCAAATTGTGGAGGAACTGAAAGAACCATGGTTTTAATACCTAATAATTAGAAATACTTTTTGAATGCATACACGTTATGATTTGGTACCAAGATGAGAAAGATTAGTTATCAAATGTTAAATAGTCTTCAAGGGAATTAAAACATTCTTGAAAAAAATGAAGTTATTTAAGGGTTCATTTTTAAACAGCTATTTATTAAGCACTTAATATTTACAAAGTACAGTGCTTGGCTCTGTAGGGATATAAAATAAAATAATAACAATGGCAGCCACCATTTTTTGAGCAAAAACAAGCACAGTGTTAAGCCATTTACTCTCTTTCTGAGACTTCCTTCTCAAATAGTTTTGAGGAACCATCGCTTCAAGGCTAAGCATTAGGATTCCATTAGAACTGAGAGAATAGAGTAGATCTGAGAATCTTAACTGTTGATACAGAAAAGGATGGAATAGAATTGTGACAGATGAATATGAGGCATGTGATGTTTTGCATCAGTATTCTCCAACCTAATCTCTTACAACTCTCTCTCTGGTTTACTAAGCCCCTGGCACAGTGACCTTCTTATGCTTCTTCCCAACACACCAAGTTTGAACTGCCTCAGAGCCTTTGTACTTGCTGTGATTTCTCAGATACATTTCTCCCAGCTCTTCGAATTGCTGACTTCTTGACATTTAGGTCTTGGTTCAAATGTCACTTCCTTGAAAGGTGCCTTCTCTCACCATCCCATTTAGTGTTCTCCCTCTTTTACTCTGTATCACTTTACCCTGTTTTGCTTTCTTTATAGCATTGAATTATTTATTTGTTTACCTTTGTATTGCCTGTCTCTCCATTATAAGCTACATGAATGCAAGGACCTTATATTTTTTACTATTCTACCTTCAGCATCTAGAACTGGGCTTCACATATTTAGGCATTCAGTCAGTTCTTGTTGAGTGAATGAACGAAATCTCATTTAACAGATAAAGAAACTGAGGTTCAAGGAATTTAAGTGTCATGTTTAAGGTCACAGAGCTAAGTGTAGGAGTTTGGACTTCAATCCAGAGCTGGAATTTTAACAACTGCCTAGCTTGCAACATGAGACTGGCATACCCATAGTTAACCATAACACAGGGTGGCAGGGAGTGAGGGCTGTGTTACATATGCAGGCCACGTAGTCATGATAAGGAATGGTTCCTGAATTTGGTCAGAGGTTCTTTGCTTTTATGCTTCAAATTGTGGCTGTTCCACTGTTCCCCAGAGTCTGGGAAAAATTAAAGGGAAATTTTCTTGTTATTTAACTGCTCTAATGAAAATTGTAAAAGAGAGGTTGAAGTAATTATTTGGTAGTTGAAATTTGGGGAATGCATATAAGTCTCAAATGTTCATTTTGTTCCTTTTCTCTATAACTGGGTACTTTTGAGGCTCTACTATATTGCAGATATTAAATAAATACAGATGAGTTTTAAAAGATGTAATGGCATAATAAATTTTGGATACTCACCATCTTGGAATTGGAAGGGACTTTGAAGAACTTCTGATCCAGAAAGCTAAAGACACTTGTACATGGTCACACGACAGTTACTGGCAAAGCTAGTCAAGAACCCAGTTCTCCTGGACTTGCAGTCACAGGCTCTGTGCACAGCCCCACTCTGCCTCACTTTTCGGTTGCTAGGAGCAGTCTCTAAAGGATATGCTGAGAAGGCCTCTGGGTCTCCTCTGACATCAACTTTAAAATATGTGCCAGCGTGAATTTTCGTATACAGAGCATGGGATTTTTCAAGAAAGTCACGTCTGTTTTATTTACTCAGTGTAGTCCCTGACAGCAATATGCAAATATAGAATTTATTTAGTCTGCCTCCCCTGGTGACTTGCCAATCTCTGAGGGGGGAGGAACACATTTTATGTTTCCCATGGGTTTTCTTTGTCATAGCTTGATTTCCCATAATGAAAAGGGTCCTGGGTAGCCCCATATGGGACAAAGCTGGAGATTATTAAATGCTTCTGTCTTATGTACATTGGGCATTGTATTTACTTACGAAGTTCCTCCATGCACTGAATTTAGAACTTGCCAAAATTTATCACTCAAAAATTGGTTTCTTGGGTTTTCTGAGGAACTGCAGTATTTGACAAAGGAAAGCTAGTCTTTTAGTTACAGTATAAGAACTTGGAACCCAGGTTTTAGTTACAATTTAGGAATCTCTCTTAGCTAAGTGTACTCCCTTAGGTAAAGAATAAAAGCCTTGATTCTTATTGAAAGCTATAAATTCTTTCACCTCTCTTTTTCCAGCACGAACATGTTCTTTATCAGAATGAATGTTCTTGGTCCAAAAATCCAGCATCATCCTGCCTTTCTGTATGTAATTTCCTTGTAGCATTTCTCTGAGATAGCTCATTTACGTGCTATCACTTTCTATGGTATCAGTAAAGAACAATGCAACCTTTTCATGAAAAGAAGGCATTTCTTCCTTCCTCCTACTCTGTTGTTCTGAAATGAGATTTCTTTTTTTCTGATGATAAACGAATATCCAGGGAATTTATACAAGCTCCGTGACTAGGAGAGAAATAGTAGTTTTCATAAATTGTGATTTTGATGACTTAATCAGTTATCTTTGGTATTTTGAAGTCTACTAAACAGGTCTTTTTTAAAAAGGGAAATATGTACCTAGAATATAATCTCTTTCCAACGTTTCACTATTACTCTCTTCCCCCATTGCAGAATACCCACTTGGTACTTGTAGTACTTGTAGTAAAGGAATGATCTGAACCTTTGATTTATTGAACACTTACTGTGTGGCAGCTACTTTTACATACTTTAACTCATCTAATCCCCTCAACAATTTTATGAAGTGGTTATTTTTTTTTATTTATTTATTTTTTAAAGATTTTATTTTTTCCTTTTTATCCCCAAAGTCCCCCAGTACATAGTTGTATACACTCTTCATTGTGGGTCCTTCATAGTTGTGGCATGTGGGACGCGGCCTCAGCGTGGCCTGATGAGCAGTGTCGTGTCCTTGCCCAGGATTCGAACCAACGAAACACTGGGCCGCCTGCAGCGGAGAGCGAGAACTTAATCACTCGGCCACGGGGCCAGCCCCTGAAGTGGTTATTTTTATGCTTATTTTTACTAATGAAGAAATAGAAGGTCAGAAAGTCCAAGTAATTTGCCTGAGTTCACACAGTTAATGTGGTAGAACCTAGATTTGTTAATTTCTCTGGTTGTGAATGCCAACTGCCTACTCAATATTCATCTTCTCCTCTTTCTTATCAATAGAACCTCAATTTTATTTGAGGTATCAGAAGACTATTTCTCAGCCTCCTTTTCAGCGAGGCATGGCCATGAGATAAAGGTAGAAAATTGTTTTGTTTGTTTTTTAAAGATTTTATTTTTCCTTTTTCTCCTAAAGCCCCCCAGTACATAATTGTGTATTTTTAGTTGTGAGTACTTCTAGTTGTGGCATGTGGGATGCTGCCTCAGCATGGCCTGATGAGCAGTGCCATGTCTATGCCCAGGATTTGAACTGGTGAAACCCTGGGCCACCGAAGCAGAGCACTTGAACTTAACCACTCGGCCATGGGACTGGCTCCTGGAAATTGTTAAATGGGACTTCCAGGAATGACTCAGCTGGGACTTGTCCTTGTTCTACTCATTTTCCATGTTCCTGTCAAGAAGTTAGATGTGATGGCTGGAATTCCAGCAGTTATCTTGTGATCATGAGGGAAGCTTGAGATTGGAAGCTACATACCAATGCTAAGGATAGTGGAGTAGATAAATAGGAGTCTGAGACCTGATGACAATGTGGTGCCACCATAACAGCCCAGGACTGCCTACCTTCAGACATTATGTTAATGAAAGAGAGATAGGGAAAAAAAACCATGTGTCAGATCTGTGTAAGAAGCAGCTGATTGTAGTTCCTGATTAAGACAGACTTCAAGAACTCTTCTATATTTACTACACTAGACCAGTTCTGCTGGTCTGTATGCCATTTTTTGAATAGCTGAGTGACTAACTTTTTAAGTTTAATCCAGTGTCTTACTATTCAAAGTGTAGTGGGTGGACCAGCAGTATCAGCATCACCTGGGAGTTTGTAAGAACTGCAACATCTCAGGCATTACTGTAGACCTACTGAATCAGATTCTGTACTTTAACAAGATTCCCAGGTGATTCGTATGCCTATTAAAGTTTGAGAAACACTGGTTGCCTTATGGTCACAAGAAGTTCTTAGCTGAAAACAACTTCTACAAAGTATACTTATAGGTGTGCTTTGAGTTATGCAACAGATGTTATTTATGATAAACAGGAGACCAATCCAAGTTTTGTAAATTAAATCATATTAGAGACACTGGGACAGACGGGCAATTTCTTTTTAAACTTTTTTTGGCTGACAGCTACTATGTGTCAGTCATTGGGTGAAGCATTTTACTTGCATTATTTCTTAAAACAATCTAATGAATTATCGTCGTCATTATCATCATCATCATCATCATCACTGCTATTTACAAGTGAGGAAACGAGAGATCAGAGAGTTTAAGTAACTTGCACACTCTCAAACAGCTAGTTTGTGGCAAAACTGGGACTTGAATTAAAATCTGTCAGATTCCAGAACCTGCATTCTTAAGCATTTAAAGTAATCTCATGGTGTAGCCTTTGGTAAGATTTCTATTTTAATGAAATGCTCTCTGATCTTTTTCTTTACAGATTTTTGATATACTGAAACAAGTTATGTAGTAAATATAATAATGCTAAGTTATCTATTAAACATCATTTATTATCAGCATTAACAGCATTATTTCTGTGAGAACTCTTTAATTGAACTTACATAAAGTAATAATGATAATACTCAGAATGAAATTTGCATTTTGGAAGTTTCTGATTACCCTTCTTTGATCTTATAGTTTAAATTTTATTTCTTAAACTATTATTTTTTCTGATTATGTAATTAATATATGTTTATTATAGAATGTTTTGGAAATATAGAAGAATATAAAGAATAACATAAAAATCGCTTGTAAACCCAGAAATAGCCATGTCTACCTTTCAAACTCTTTTTTTCTGACATACATATTACTTTACACATATTCATTGTCAAAGAATTGTGAAGAGTCCTGCTGTCCCTAATTTATTGTTTAGAGTTTTACATATCAGATTTTCTTAAAGTGAAGTGCATATATATTAAATTGTATTATATGATAGACATCTTGATGTTTCCATCCTCTTCTTAGGAATTTGAGAATTTATATTTCATTATATTATGCTTATGGCACTTATACTATCAAAAGTCAGCTAATTGTTCCAAAAACTACCAGGATGCACAAATGCTAATTATTTCTATTATTACATGCCTTCCAACATGGAGAGCAGGGGTGGTATCTGAAGTACCCTCAGAGGTGAAGGGCTTGTAGAGATCTTACCTGGTGAAGAACTACCCTCTTCCATTATCCTATCTTTTTTCACGGCTTCATTCAGCGAGACTGAGCTCACTATTTCAAAAGGCATCCATTTCATTTTCATTGAACATCTTTACTTGGTAGATTTTCCTTAAACTGAGCCCAAACCTTATTTTCCTTTTCTTTCTACCTGTTGGTCCTAGCTCTGCTCTCCACAGCAAAACACAACAAAGTACTTTAGCTTCTTTTTGATTTTTCTTAAACTGGAGTATAAGCGTCCCAGGAGAATAAATGAGATGATCTACATTTTTGATTTGTGTTTTTGTGTATTTTTTGTGTGTGTGTGTGAGGAAGATTGGCCCTGAGCTAAAATCTGGTGCCAATCTTCCTCTTTTTGCTTGAGGAAGATTGCCGCTGAGCTAACATCTGTGGCAGTCTTCCTCTATTTTATATGTGGGATGCTGCCACCGCATGGCTTAATGAGAGGTGCGTAGGTCTGTGCCTGGGATCTGAACCTGTGAACCCTGGGCTGCCAAAGCAGAGGGCACAAACTTAACCACTACGCCACAGGGCTGGCCCCAATTTTTGTGTATTTTTAATGTACATTATTTGGTACAGTAGTAAATGTATGTAATTCATAAACTAATAATGTATATTTTATCTGTTAAAATATGGTCAAAAAGTTTGGAGACCACTCTTCTATCCTTCAAATATCCTTCCAATATCTGAAGGCTCTCTTTTATAGTAGCTTTTCCAGCTAAGAAGTCTTTGGGGGCCTTTTTTCAAATGATCTTCATAAGATATTGTTTCTAGACTTCAACCACCTTGTTTTTTTCTGCAGAAGCTCTTTAGTTTATCAGTGTCCCTCCAGATGTGGCCTACCCAGGCAGAACAACATTTTGTGAGGACTGACTCTAATGTTACATTGTACCATGAGTTGTTTAACTTTCCTTTTATTGCTAGACATTTATAAATAATGCTCTGTATTTGTACATAAATTCTTGTGTATCATTCTGATTATTTCCTTAGGATAACTTCCTAATTGGAATTATTCTGTTAATAAATAACAATATTTTTAAGGCATTGATATATGTTGCCAAATTCTCCCCTAGAAAGATTATATCACTTTATTCTTCCACTAGAAATAGATGAGAATATCCAGTTATTATAGCCTTGACAGAAATTACTTATATTATTGGGGATTAATATTTTATTTTGCTGTTTTCTAATTAGATGGACAAAATGAAATTCATTGTTTTATTTTTAATTTCTTTGATTCTTGGTGGTCTAATTGTTTTCTGTAATTAATTTATAAATTGTACCAAATGCTGTCTACTCTATACATTATTTATTTTGGACATTAAGTATTCAATATTTGCTAAAGACCCTTTTCCTTGATTTAATTTTTGGGCCAACTACAAATAAATGCAAAAATATTAATTAAGGCATTCCATAGAGGTAGGTTGTTGTCTTTGTAGGAATAAGGAAAAAGAAGCCTAATATTTGCAAGTTTGGATTGGTGTACACATAATTTTAAAATGCAGACCAGCAGATCATCTGAAGAGAAATACAGAAACACTTTACTGGTATAAAGTCAGGATTTCCTTTTTTCCGGGATCCTAGCAAAATTGTTTTTCCCTCTGTCACAATAAATTTTTTTTTATTACGCAAGTTGCTCTGTAAGCGTTAGATGTGTGCCTGTGTGTGCGCGTGTGTGTGTTTGGACTTTATAATGCCATAAAATGGTAGAGATTACTGTTTTTATGTTATTTCTCCTCCCACCCACTGGGAGATATCCTGGTTTGAATGGGGGATAAATTAACTCCCAGGAGTTTTCCAACTTGTTCACTTTAAATATTTTCCCCTGTAAAAAACTCACCTGATGACAGTCACTATCCATTTTCTCCTCTTTGTTCCATTCTTTCAGAATTCACCTGGTAACTTAAAAATTATGACTCTGGGTAATATAGCACCATGATTTAATATATCTATTCCAAGCACATAATCTTAGAGTAATCAATGTAAATGCTTGCAGTCATCAGTTTTTGCTTTAAATTTACAAATACTTCCCTCTATTATAGTAGGATAATATTTCTGTATTACAATATTGTTTTCAGTATCTAAGTCACTTCCCTGGTGTCTAATCTGTTGTACTAGGGTACTTCTTTTGAACTAAATGGCACCCCTGTGGCTTGAAAAGAATGAAGTTGCCTTTCTGTGTACATGTGTCACTGTCACACATTTAATAACCCCTGCAGTGAATGGAACTCAATATTGTTTCTTGTCTGCTGTTACTAATAGCATTTATCCTATTTGCCAGTTATGAGATTTTCAAGACTGTAAGCACAAATCAAAAAAACAAGATAGATTTTTTAGAAACTCTAGAATGCATAATAGAACATTATAAATGTAATTTGGATGAGGCTATGAATGCTCAGGTAAGAAAAGAAGGTGCTAATAGGTTATATGAGACATTTGTATTAAAGGGATCAGTGTGTAGTGAAAAACCCTGGGCTAGAAGCAAAATTCCTTTAAAAAATTATGACTAGATAATCATGCTACACAAGTACCCAACCATGAAATTTTAACACTTTTCTATAGGGTTTTGTATGCTAATGAGATAAAGACATTTAATGATAGATAGAATAGTTCTTGGGCTATGGGGCAAATAGGCATTAGTAAAGGAAATGTATATGAAGGACTGAGCATAGTGTTTAGCTCATTCTAGGTGTTGGTAGATGGAGTTATGATTATTGTTCTAACTAGTAATATTATATATATGTGATAAAATAGTTTGAAAATCAATTTTATTCATTTTTCAACAAATATTAGGCACTAACTGTAGGCAAAGTACTACTTGTGGTAATAAGAATGAATAAGATACTGTTATTTGGGGCATATAAGCTATCATTACTAAAGATTACTAATAAAATAAAACTTTTAGTATCTTTATTTTGCTGTTTTTTTCCATATCTATGTTCATGATACCACGTACTTTTAATCAGTCATTAACATTACTAGGACTTCACATCACACGCATACACATACACACCCGCCTATAACAATCTCTTCCCTTATAGAATTTAAGGGAAGAATATAGAAATATCTAAGAATATAGAAGCTCCCAATAGAAGAGTTTTCTTACAGTCCCATGTCCTAGATATTCTGCCCTGAGGGAGCCTGGTCTGAGCTGGTACCTGGGATGATGGCTGTCCTAGGGGCAACAGTACATTCATCTTGTTGGGGAAGAGGGAATGGAGAAGACCCAATGAGAATGCTACAGCTGGAAATAGAGAGGATTCAAAGTGAATGAGCTTTACATATCCCTGGGATGGACCCTGCGAACAGGGGGTGGAGGGTGAGGGTGGGGAGGAGAAGGAGTAGAGGGGATTTAGCAAGATAGATCAGGATTAATAAAAAAGGAAGGAAGGGAGTGGGCTGTCTCTGGATTCCTTTTTGGTCCAGACAACTGAAGCAGATATTACTTAAGTAGGTTGGCCATAATATGTTCTAGCTTGTCCAGGAGAGTCTAGTTTATACCTTGGTCCTTATGTACTTATTAATAGTATTCCCTTAGCTCTCAGAAGTGTCCCAGGTTGAAAGATAAATTATATGGTAACCCTACCCTTAGGATACTAAATTGTAGGGGTCAAGAAAGTTCCCCTGGCTCATGCCATCTACGTGACTACCTACAGAGAGAACGGGGATGCGCTGAGAGGAAATGATAACAAAAGGAGTTAACTGCAAACACTAAGATAAACTTCAAAGATTTCACCTCAGCTTGTCTTCATCTTGATAGGAAAAATTAGAAACTGAATGCAAATGTACTCCAATTCTCTAAGAGCCATAATACTGGGTTTTGGAGGAACTGGATCTAACTCAGTCACTAACTTGCTAATATGATTTTTCCTCTTTGGTTTCTGGAAGAGCCTCAGTTTCCACATGTGTAAAATGAAGGACTGAATTAAATTATTTCTTAGGTCCCTTGCAGTTCTGATAATAAATGTTTACTTTTTCACGAGAAGTTGACTGGAAAAGAGCATCCTTGCAGAATTTTGTTCTAGTTTAAAAAGCTATATCCATGTAAGTGCGATCTCTACATCTGCTGTTGGTGAATTGCATTTCCGAGCTGAGTGTTGTGTGGTTTGACTTTATACTACATGAAGACTTGCTATAGTGTGCTCTGTGGAAATTGAGAAAGAATTGCTTTTCAGACAGCTGTAGTGCCATCCTTGTTAGAGAACATCATTATCTGCTTTTAGCCTTCTAAGAAGTGATCTCAGACAGAATGGGAAGCTCTGAAAACATCCAGCTTCCCCCAGAGATGTGATCTCTTGCCAAGGCAGTTCTGATGCAGGAGCTCAAAGCCCCTTTTCTATTTCTGTGTCCATTGATTGATAGATTACAGCTCAGGAGCTCCAAGCTTAGTCCTTAGTTTCTATTCCTGTCTCCTTGGACTTCTTGCCTCACACTGTTAACAAGCATTTTGCTATTCTCTATTTATACAAATGGTACCAGAGAAGTTTTGTGACCCTAGATTGGTTAATGATCTGTTTGCCTTAATCTTCTATAAAAAGGGTTTGATTCAGATTGGATCTTAGAAGTCACGTCCCTGGCATCAGTGAGAGTGCACATATCCTCATTGGCCAGAGCATCATGGATTCCTTTTTGTTCCCACCGTGGTTAAAGGCCACTTCTTCCCTGTGTAGTAGTCATTTTTCTAGAGGGTCTATCAGTTACTGGATCGTTTATCGATCACTCCATCCATCCATCTATCCATCCATCTGCCTATTTTATGTGCCCTGCCTAAAGATCTGTATCAAGTAACTCTAAGAGAGAAGACTTGTATCCTTTGTTTCTCTTGGGAACTAATCCCATACTTGTAGGGGGGGCTTTATATCTTGGACCTGATTCTCCCAGATTTTAGTGCCCAGATTTAGAACCCTATTTTCTTAGATTGCTTATAATTTGTTAAGGATTTACCCTTAACTTGCTTTACAGTGATTGCATTTGGGCCAAAGGCAGAAGGAGAAGAAAAATTCTCAGGCTATATATATATATATATATATGCTTTTTACTTAAAAAAACTTTTTTATTATGGAGAGTTTCTAAAAGACTCCGAAAGTAGAATTATATAATGAACCCCCATGTATCTATTACCTAGATTCAATAATGACAACATTTTGAGAAGTTTTTCAGTGCTCTTCCCTCTCCTTTTTATTAGAGTATTTTAAAGCAAATCCCAATACGTAATTTCACTTATAAATACTTCAAGATACATCATTAAATCTGAGGACTTTTTCTTTTTTTTTTAAACATAGCTACATGACAGCCTGAGTTTGGTTCCATCTTTGATGTCCTTGTTTTTGCTTAACGGGAACTTTCACAATGGGAAGAGTATATGGGAGGAATGAAGGGAAGTTGGGGTGTGTATATGGGGGCATGGGAGTTGAGCAGTGAAGGTCAGAGTTCAGGGGAATTTTAATCCCTTAATCCCTCTTTTAAAATTAGCTACGGGTGATCAGATGATTTAAACTCTAACTGCTTACCCCTAATACTGCCATATTACAGTTATTATTTAATCTCACTTGTAAGCAGATGCTCTTCTAGGGCTTCCCAACACAGGTCCAGAGCTTGAGGACATTTTCATAAATATTCCATTATGTATCTCTAAAAGATAGGGGCTTTTTAAAAAACATAATAACTGTAGAGTTATGTCACATAACCACATCACATTAAAGAATTAATAGTAAGTTCTTAATATCAAATAACCAAATTTCCAATTGCCTCACTCTGAATTTTTTTCGTTTTACTTGAATCATGTGATTGGTTGATATATTTTTAAAGTCTGTCTTAATCTAAAGTGCCCCTGCCTTGCAGTTTTTGTGGAAGAAACTAGGTAATTTGTCCTGTAGAATTTTCCTAAGTCTAGATTTTCCTGCTTGCATCTCTTTGATGTTTAAAGTATTCCTCTTCCCTCTGTATTTTCCTGTAAATTGGTAGTTGAGTTTGGAGATTCTTTTTTTTTTTATCCTCAAGACTTTTTCATAGGTAATGCTGTGTTCTTCCACCAGGAGGCACACCATATCTGATTATCTTTCTTTTTGCAGTGTTATCTTCCCAAAGACCTGTGATTCCTCTTGGTAGGGAAATCTGTGCATTAAAGATGTTCATTGCTGCTGGGTTGGTCATTTTTTCTAGGTTATTTCAGTGGATGGAACTAGGAAATCTGATTGTTTTAAAAGATAAAACATCCTGAATTCTCAGTAATACTTCCAATTCAAATTCAATACTATAGGTTTACTTAACCTCATCTTTTTGTGTATCTGTTTTGTATTTTTTTTTGGTGAGGAAGATTGGCCCTGAGATAACACCTGTTGCCAATCTTCCTCTTTTTGCTTGAGGAAGAGTGGCCCTGAGCTAACATCTGTGCCATTCTTCCTCCATTTTGTATGTGGGTTGCTGCCACAGCTTGGCTTCATGAGTGGCATAGGTCTGTGCTTGGGATATGAACCTGCAAACCTGGGCCACCAAGGCAGAATGCACTGAACTTAACCACTATGCCACTGGGCTGGCCCCTGTTTATTTGTTTTTTAATATTGTGTGTTACTCTAATTTGCTTTCCTTTCTTCTATGCTGAGAACTCTGGTTCTCATGAATGCTGAATATGATAGAATAAAATAGGATATTACATAAAAGTTAATTTCCTTTATTCCACATTACACATGTAACAGTCTAAGAATAACAAACATCAACACTACCACTAACAATTATGACTATTAGGACGTATAAACTAGTATGGTTTAAAGTCACTTGAAATAGTTCTTCAGTGTGTAGTTATACCTCCACCGGATATACATTTAGGTTGCTTTGTTTCATTTTATTTTCAATTTTTAAGGGCTGCTTTGAAAAAAAAGTGTTCTATAAAGTAAAGTATTTACATGGTTCTAAGTCAAATCAGTAAAACAAGCTATGTTTTAAAAGTTCCATATCTCTATATAATATCTAAGTCTACTTATACTTTGATTTTTGTCTGTTGGCTTTCTATGTGAGCAGTATTAAAATTAGCTATAAAACTTCTTCCCTTTCCATTCCTTCTCCCCCAGCATCTGATTTGAAGTCATATATCCTTTTGCTCCCAGTTTATCAGTAAGCTTATTCTACTTTTGTTATCCTTTCCCATTTTTTGTTAGTTTTACTGGATCTACATTTACAGCATATAGCCACTGCCTACTATATTCTCTCCATTATAACTATCATTTAGTCTGAGTTCTATGAGTAAATATTTAATGTTCACCACCAGTTCTTACATAGATCTCTCTACAGTCATTTGGGTTGTCTAAAGTTTATTCTGTGATGGCTTTCTCTGGAAGCTTTCATGAAAGCAATATTCCTTGAGTTCATATGTGTCCCCAACAGTTTTCTGTGGCCTACTAGAAAGTCAGTTTGGCTTGATATAAAATTCTCGGCTTATATTTTCTATCCTTGAATAGCTTAATATGCTATTTGGTTGTCTCCCAGTATAAAGTGTGGCTGTTGAAATTGATGATAAATCTGATTTCCTGTCCCTTATAAGTAAGTTGGTCAAAGGATAGTTTCTTTTTTTCCCCTCAGCTTTATTGAGCCAAAGGATATTTTCTTTTCTTTTTCACCCAATGTTTTACTAGGATATGTCATTGGTCATTCTGTGATGCAATGTGTCCTTTAAATATGTATTTTTTTCAGGAAAGTTTTATTGAATTATAATTTTTCATATTCTGTTCAACTGCTTTGGTTTTCTTCCTCAGGAACTCCTATTATATATTTGCTGGATTTTTTTTTACCTATTTTCTTTATCTTTTCCTTTTTTTCCTTCTTTTTATCTCTTTTTCTCTTTTTTATCTGTTTCTTTTAAGGCAGTATTTTTTATGTTATTCACTCTTTCAGTTCTTTTAGTCTTCATTTCTGAAATGATATTTTTCTTTTATTTTTAATTCTTTTCAGGGTTTTGTCACCCTATTTCAGGGTTTTTCTACTTGTGATTTTTGCTTTTCTTTCACATCTTTTATCATTTTCTTAATTTCCTTTACCATGTTTTGAAATATTTGGTTATAATTTTCATAGTTTTCATGGACATGTCTTTTCTGGCATGATTTTTTTTATTTATAGAGAGATTATTCAACTTCTACTCTCTTATTTCTTATTATATTTTTGCATAAAGTTGATTGTGAGTCTTTTTCATTGCTCAT
Organism: Equus quagga; assembly: GCF_021613505.1. Classification (NCBI taxonomy): domain Eukaryota; kingdom Metazoa; phylum Chordata; class Mammalia; order Perissodactyla; family Equidae; genus Equus; species Equus quagga. Next base: position 154,766,471 of record NC_060268.1, on the reverse strand, counting down.
TTTTGTGGAAAATTAGTTTTCCTAAACTTTTAGGAAGGAGAGTTGGATTAGGAGAGCTTTTCTAGCTTTACAGTTCTAGAGCTCGTGTGTGTGTGTGTAGCATTAAAAAGTATGGCCTATTGCTTTCTGAGCTACCCTGGTTTTGTTTCCCTCCTCCAATTTTATCTCAGCTTTTTGTTTTCTTTGCCTCAGTACTGTATGTACTGTACAATATGGATTCTTTTCCCAGATGTTTCTCCTCATTATGGGGTTTTATTTGTGGAAGGGAGTTTTGGCTGGTTGGTTTTGTGAGTTCACAGGGCCCAGAGTGCTTCAGGCCCTTCAGACTTCCCATGGATCCTTGAACCCACCTACAAATTGAATTATACAAAATCTTCCCAGTTTTCTGTTGCTGTTTTCAAATATGCCTGCTGCTTTTTATATTGAGTCTGTCTTAGAGAGAGAGAGAGAGAGAAAATGAACATAAACAAGAATGGGCACACACGAGTTAGGGGATTTCTGAGATGGCTTCAGGAGCCAAATTCTCTGTGTCTTGCTCTCTAACCATAGTATTCTCAGTAAAAGTGAACACAATCATGGGTATAGACTTAGTCTTTATACACTAGAAAATGTTGTATATCAAATTCAAAATCTGTGGTCTTTATACACTAGAAAATGTTGTATATCAAATTCAAAATCTATGGAGAAAATCAAATTATCAATATTGCTGAAAAAGGAAATAAAATTTGTTTTGTGCAAAATATATCCTCTGTTGTACAGAAGAGAATGCCATTTAGATTGAGGAGGAAAAGCTGATAAAAATGTTAAAAAGACATGTTACATTGATTGAAATGTTTATTATCTCTAAATATGTGAGCCTACTTATATGTTCCATAGACTGGTTCAGAAGACCTGAGTGATTGAGCTTAGCCTCTGGAATGACAGACCTAGATCTGAATCCCCAGACCACTTCTTACTAGCTGTTGACTTCCAGCAAGTTACCTAATCTCTCCAAGTGTCAATTTTTTTCTTCTTTAAAATGAGGCTATGAGAACCTGTCTCTTAGAGTTATTATAAAGATTAGATGAGTAATGCATTAAAATGCTTTGCATACTATCTGGTACTTAATAAGTGCTTAAGAAAGCTGGTTATTTTAAGTATTATTCTTTGTCTGCATGGGTGGGTAAATGGATTTCATACCTGAGATGATGAAGGAAAGGCTTAGTGACATCAGCTTTATGTTCATGTTGATGCTTCCTCTGGCAACAGTTTTCGCCTGCCAGCACAGTATTGTGTGCTTACTCTTTCTCTTTAGTAGTGTGACTTTATTTTGATTCCATCATGCCTTGCATACAATTGGTACTAAAATAAATATTTGATAACTGTTTTTGTCTTCACAGAGTACGAGTAGCACATTACATGTTTTTAGGTAATCTGATTAAAGCTCAAGTGGATCATTCCTGATTTTGTTTTCAAGAAGATCATGCTTTTTCACTATGTAGACTTTCAGACTTCCCAGCAACTGGGGGTTGTTCCTCATGGACCTGCTGGCTGTTGCTATGTTTGAGATTGCTCGTTTATCTATTGTTACTTTCACAAAGACCCATAGATACATCTGTGGGCATTAATTTTCATGATGTTTCTGACTGATCTATTCCATATTTTACAATTGCTTATTCATTATCAGTAACAAAGCTCCTATATTTCTGTATTCCTTGTGGTGTTTACCTAGTCAATTTCTGTCTTCTTTGGATTTGGAGCATCATTTTATTAATGACATAGTAGTATCACATTTTCTTTCTCCCTTCCTTCTATGGGCTGTATGTTAAGTGCTGTGTGGAATGCAAAGATGAGTTTCACTAAAATTTTAAAGAGCTGAAGAAGTTTCAATACTTAATTGCTAAAACTTAGATAAATTTAGCCAAGAGTTGCAGAGCAGAGCTAGTTCTTGAAACCTCTTCTACAGTAATAGAGCTCAGGTTCTACTTGCTGTCCCCTAAAGTAATGCTTCTCAGACTTTAAATCTGAATTTTAATCACTTGGGGAGCTTGTTAAAATGTAGATTCTAATTTTGTAGGTCTGGAGTAGAGCCTGAAATTCTGCATTTCTAACCAGCTCCCAGGTTATGCTGATACTGCTGGACCTGTGGAGCAGAAGTATGATCTGACCAGATATGCAATTAACTATGAAAACACATTTTGCCTTCTATTTACATTTTTTATGGGAATTAATTATATGAAATATCTTAGAGCTGGCAAATTATTTATATTAAATATAAATATCAAAGATAAATGAGAGGAAGATCTATTTACAGTTTTTAACTTCACTGAGGATGGATTAGGAAGCATATTTAAATTAGTATTAGAGGTTTAGTTTAGCCATTAAAGTTTTTTCTACCATTGCTAGGCATTTTTTATTTTTACATCTACCCACACAAATTATGACAGTGATCCTGTAAATTAGATTACTGTTCTTATTTTGCATATAAAAAATTAAGATTCAGAGAAGTTAAACAAGTTCTTTAAGCCTTCTTAGTAAATAGTAAAGATGGGGTGAACTTAAATCTGACCTCAAAGTTCATTCACTTGGCAGTGCAATAAGCTGCCTTCCTCAGATTGTTTTCCTAGGAAATGGGTTTTATATAAATGTTAAACATGTCTTATGGAACCCTCTAAAGGAGTTTATGTATTTATCCATCTATGAAAATTTAGATAGTTTAGCTTGGTGAGTCTTTATAGAGTTCTGTGATGCTTATAGTGGTGATGGAAGGGGTGTGTATAGTGTGTGTGAGTGTGTGCGCATATGCTTTCCTTAAACGAGATGCAGTCTTGTAAGGAGATATTTACTCCTCTTTAAAACCATGGGCCTTGAATAAATGATTTCTGAGATTCCTTCATGCCCAAATATCCTATGATATATGTGATATTTTTGTTTTTGAAAACATTGTGATAGATGGGGGATTTAAAATATTTCCACCAGCAGATGGCACTCCAACATTTCTACAGCAACCAACCCTTAGCTTGTCCCCCCCAAAGTAGAAACTAGGCAAAACTGGAGACACATTAAAAAAAAAAAAAGAAAAAAACCCAAAAACCCAACTCATTAAATTATGAAGTATTTCAGTCATCACTGTGATGGAGAATTACATATGTATCAAGTAATATATACAAATTAATATTGTCATAATCCCTTACAGTGCTCCACAGCACTTTTCACCAAACTCTATTATAGTACTCTTCAAATGGATTTGTATTTGTTAACCTGTTCATTTTTCCAGCTAGACTGTGAGGTTTCCAAGGGCAAGAATATTCTTTGGATCCCGAGAAGGGGGAGCAGACACGCTACCTAGCCCTTAGTCAGCACTCAGTAAGTATTTCTCTCTTTCATTCCCAAGAAAATTGGTAAACTTTTGCCTTGAATGCAGGAGAATGTTTTTGAACATTGGTTCATGCAAAGCCTTTTGTTTTCTTTTTTTCCCCTTTCAACAATTGCCTTATAGGTATCAATTCTAATGTGTTTGATGTACGTCCTTTGATATCTTTGTATCCTTATAAAGTATATTGTTTTGCACTAATGTTATTAGACTATAGATCTCATTCTGGTTTTTTTTTTGTTTCTCACATATCGTTGTATTTGAAGGCCATCCAAGTTGTCATATCTACATTTAATTCATTTCTTCTAACTGCCACCCTCTTTATTTCACCTGTCCATTTCCCTTGTGATGGACATCTAGGTGCCTCCGTTTCCTTAGTATTAAAATCAAGGCTTTACAGACCATCCTCATTCAAGTCCTTTTATGAGCCTTTGGTGAGTTTCTTGGGGGTTTATGTCCATAGTGGGATTGCCGAGTCTTAGAGGAATACGCATACGTAATTTCAATAAATATTGCCAGATGACTTTCCAGAATGGCCCAACCAGTTTACACTCCCATCAGCATCCAAGAAGGTTTATATCTTCCCACATCCACAGTTAGTGTTATCCGTTATTCAAATTTTGCCAGTCAGATGGTGTAAAGTGAAAACATTTCTTGAATGAAAGAATAATCAGTTGAGAATCCATTAAAGCAAATAGGATGTATAGTATTTTCCCCCTTTAAGCATAGTCCCTCACTATCTGAACTTCCATTGTCTAAACTTAGGAACAGAATAGATTACGATATTTTTTTTGAGATATCCCTTAGTATTTGAACTCCTGCTCTTCATTACCTGAAACCTAGGAATCAAATAGATTCAAATAACATGGTATTCCTCGTCATCTAAATTTGCTCTCTGAAACTAGAAACCAAAGAGAATTAATAGCAGGGGATCCAGAATATGCCCAGGCTGCACTCCAAATCAATTATCAGAATATCTGGGGGTTGGCCTGGGCATGATTGTGTTTAAAAATCTTCTCAGGTGAATTTAATGTGTAGCCAGGGTTGAGAATCACTAACCTAGACTCTCAAATTATTTTCATGTCTTCCTGAAAAGGAAGAACATTTTTAAGTATTTAAACACAGGAAATCTATTTTATTTGTGATGGCCAGGCTTCAGAAAATCAAAAGAAAAATTTAAAATGTAAGTGTCTGATGAAAATGAAACATATTTTCTTAAAGTAACAGCACATCAATGTCTCTAGGTAACCAAAAAGACTAGAAGAATTGGAAAGTTTTGGTAAGAGTTAAGGCTGGTAAGATTTAGCATAAGTGGCACTGAACTAAGGAAGGACTTGGATCTGCTATGTGGGGACAAAAAGAATTAGGGATCTAGATGTTAATTCAGGTGAAGTAAAATATTCAATTAAGTATGTACCAGTAGAGTCTGTTAATTGATTTTAATTATTGAGGAGTGGATTGAACCTGTGGTATGCTTTGTATTGTCAATATTTGTTTAACTGTCCTTATTATGAAATAAGCATATTAGAGTATTTAAAAAGGTCAAAGTGCACTGTTAGCCTGGGTAACAAAAGAAAATACAGTCACCGCTAGTTACTTTTTTGGGGTCAGCAAACACAATTATGTTCCAGGCAAATGTTTTCTTACAAGTCCAATTTCTAAATATCAAGATTAAAATAGTAGAATATTGAGATAAATATATATGATTTAGATATTTCACTTTCTTAGAAATTATCTTTAGCATTAATTAATACTTAGAATTGTCTAGGAAAGTGGTATGTATGAACAACTTATACAAATATATGTAGTTAATGAAGTTATAGAACATGTGAAAGGAAATCTGAATTTTTCTCCTGGGACATTATATATAAAAGTTCTCAGGTATTTTCAATAACAAACATACCAAAACCATAGTCTAGTTATCAGTCAGTAGAGCAGGCTTTCGTCTCAGGTTCTTCAAGAAACAGAATTTTGAACTTTTGACTCTGGATTTCCTTACCTGAATTACAAGGATAAAGCTTGTCTTCTCTATGCTATGAGCATAAAATGGAATAGTATACATGTAGTTATTATTATACTATTTCAAGACCTTAGATTTCAGGTGTATAATTTCTTCCTACCTTATCTATGCAAATTACATTTATTTCCACAATGAAACCCAACTAATGAAAATGATAGTAGATTAGCAACTATGTGCCAGGAACTAAAGACATTACCACATTTAATTCCCACAACACATGTGGAGGGAAGCATACTTATGCCTATTTTACAGATGGGGCAGTTGGAGCTCAGCAAGAATAAATGACTTGTTCAACAAAGGTCACGTGAGTTAAATTGTGAATTGGGTTTTAATCAAAGTCTATTGGACTCCAAAGCCTGTGCAATTTCCAGTATAAAATGGTGCTTTTCAGGACTTCCCTGAATGTACAAAAGGCAAAATGGGCTAGGGCTGGTAAAACCACTCTTCAGTGGGTGTGACTAAGACATGAATAATTTTAATCTCTTTTTTAGTTACTTGGTTTTCTACCTTTAGTAGTTCCTCAAGTAACTGTCATCCCTATCCCCAAACATGCTAAGGGATTTCAAACTGAACTCATTAGAGTCAACTGCATTTATTGTGGTTATGATCTTCCCCACATAAGTTTACTGCTTGATGGCAACAATGAGAACAAAAACTGTCCAGCTAGAGTTTTCTTATGTAATGAGATCGAACAATCAGAGAGTTATAAATTCCTTTCCCCTTCAACTTTCCATATGGCAAAAATCTTGCCATCCCTTGCTCCTCCAAGCAGGACAGAGACACAGTCTTTGATGATAAAATAGCACACTTTGTTATTCCCCAGCATTGTCCTTTGCCTACTCCTGACCCCCCTTTCCTAGTGGAAAATTGAGGGAGGCATGTAAAACCTACTTAACTTTTCTTCCTTTTTTCAGATGCTAATTACAGGCAGAAGAGTCTGCATGGTTAAAATATGTGGTATATACTTGTTTTATTTTTGCATTTATTATTGACATCCTATTAGAGTTGACATTTTTTTCAAGTTTATCACTAAGTTATTTATATTAACTTAATTCTTGACCAAGTCATCAATTAAGGGTATGTATATGTGGCAAGTGTGGGAGAGAGGGAATAAGAATAAACAAGAAACAGATAGCACAGTTAGACGTTTTAGAGTTTACAAAACACTTTCTTCATACAGAACTTTATTAGATCCTTACTCTAGGATATTATATTAATTTTAGCGTAGGCCACTGAGGCTTAGACCAGTTGAAAAGTTTACCCAGGGTCTTAAAGCTAGGATCTGGCAAAGTCAGATTTTAAACTCAGGTCTTCCAACTCTCAGTCCAAGGTTTTTCCTACTCTACGTTGACAAATTGTTAGAGGGTGCGCAGTAATTTAGCCACTTAGAGTATGGTGGTTAAGAACACCAACATGGCTTTGGAATCAGGTGGCCCTGGGTTTCAATCCCATGCTGCCACTTATTAGCTGTGTACTGTGAGAAAGTTGCTTAACATCTCTGAGTCTCAATTTTCTCATATGTAGATTAGCTATAATAATAAATTATATCTACCTTTCAGAGTTATTTGAAAAGATTAATAAGAGAACATATATACAGCCCTGAGCACCATGCCTGGACCATAAGATCTCAATGGATAGTAGTCATCATGGGCAAGTACACAGGCAGCGATGAGACAGTGGACTGGCTGCTATAGCTTCATGCTTCCAAGTCGCAGTTATGTTGGAAAGAATCTTTTTCTTGCTATTAGACATTTATGTATAGTTTTCTCAGAAGGGGAAAATGGTCATGGAAATAACTATGGCTTTGAATGTTTAATAGAAGGAGAGGGAGGTGGCATATAGAGTCAATGAGTTTGCGACAGGCTAAAGGTGAGAAAAAAGCATAGGAAAGGTGGAAGGAAATTACTGTAGTCAAGATGACTATACTAAAAAGCATGCACATCTTGCAGCAACACTGTATACTACAAAGCAGAATTTGGCCATAAACACAGGATATATCAGTAGTCCCAGTCACCAGTCCTAATACGTATTTTGGCCACTGGCATATTTCCACTTGTCTGAGATAAAATGATAAAAATGATAATACTGATTTTTCATGAAGCTAAATTTATTCAGTTTAAATGCTCTTTATTTTGACATATCTTTTCAGCTTTTTTTGGCTGTTAAAATGTTCTTTTTTGGGGGGAAGTAATAGTGATAAGTAGTCAATAGATTTTTTTAAGGTCCTTACTAGACAAAATAAAAAGTTGGCAAATCTTTGTCAGCTTTTCCCCACTAAGTAATATTTATTTTGAAATCCCAAAGTCTAGAAATCACTGAACCAGTTAATCTTCAAGATTTCTTACAGGTCTTGGAACCTAGACTCCTAGATAACCAAGGAATTTATCTATAAGGACATTCACTAACATCAGGCAGAGCATTTCCAAGGAGACTTCAATGCGTCTAATTCCCAATAATTCATATTTTATACAGGGGCCCTGTTCTTGTCTCCTAGGAAATTACAATCTAAGACAGAACAGAGTTGCAAATTGTTGTTACCCAGCACAAAAATAGGAGAGAAACGTCAATCTAAAATACATATTAATAATGAGCTACTTACAGCCTATAATTTAGGGTAAGATGGGAGACAAGACCGAAAACCATGATATGGGAGGCAGGGGCATTTGGAAAGAGTAGCCTTGTGGAGGTCTATGCCCCAAATAGACCAACAGACCAGATAATCAGGTCATCGTGGAGTCAACCAGGGCTATATGGAACTCCTTAAATGTTATTGAATTGCCTTCTTTGCCCCATGTCCTGAGGCTGGACATGACTATAGAATTTCAATGGCCAGAGAGATGGTTTTCATCAGGACATAAGAAAAAAGCACTTTGTTTTGTTGGTTTGACTTTTATGCTACATACAGGTCCCGATGAAAACATTAAATATTAGTTAAAGTAACTAGGCTACCAAACAATTACGGAACATTTGGGTCAGTAAGCAAAAATTATAGATAAAATTTATAATTAGACAAATTCTCATTCTACTCAAGTTCGTCTTTACTTACAAGAGTAGAAACTTTTGAAAGGTACATTCATTATGGACATCTAGTAGATGGATGTTTTCTTTATTTAAGTGGTCTTCCACTGGCCCCAATTAATGTGGCTTCTGAAAGTATATTCACTTTTAAGCCAGGGGGTGTTTAGGCCCTTGGAAAATCTGTCTCCTTGTTAAAAACATATAATTGGTTTTAATTCTGAATATAGAAATAAACTAATGGCTTCTGAATTTGAAGGATAAGAATTTCCTGAAGGAGATGACCAGGAAAATGCTAATAACTGGAAAAACAAATTACTGAACAGAAACCTAACACAAAGTTTACTGTGACAAAAGTATTTATTTTTTTCACATTCTTCTTGAGAGCAATATGATTTTAGTGCATTGAGCATGATTTGACTTAACATTAATTTATTTCACAGACATTTATTGAGTGCCTACTGAGGGTTTGGGTCTGGAGATACAAAGATAAATAAAAAATCTTTGCTCACCAGTCTGTCACCATCTCTAGGAGGTGCTCAGTGCACATTTTAAAATTACAGTTTCTACTGGAACTTCTACCGTACCACAGAGTCACACACACAAACACACATATACTCTAGTGGATCTAGGTGTGTGAGAAATTTTCAGGAACTGAAGGAAGCAGGCCTTAGGGCTGAAGCCCACATCTAATACTTCAGTATGTAACGTCTTGGTTTTTAAAATCATCTTTAAATGATATGCCTTGAACTTTTTTCTCTTTTGGCCTCATTTTATGCAGTCCTACTTCTGGAAGGTCTTCATGGCACTTCCCAGTCTAACCCACCCTAAACTGTGGATTTCCTGATTGCTTAGTTTGGTAAAAGCACCTCAAGGAACAACAGTTGAGGGTCATCTACTCCAGCCCTTTTCAGATTCCTTAATCCTATCTAGAGGGAAGAGGTGGGAGGGAATGGGAGACATGTTACTATTTCTGCGTTTGGCGGGCTCTGAGACTGCCCTTTGCACGTCCACCCTTGGGGAAAACCTTTGCTCTGCATTTTAGAGTTTTGTCTATTTGATATCAGGAGGCCCTGGGATGCTCATGTGTACCCACACTACATAAAGTAGTTCTCATCTGCCAAGTAAAAGGTCCGTTTTGTTCCAGAAAGAAGACGAAAGGGGGGCCCAACGGTGTGAGTGCAGCAAAGTGTGCCTGGCCTCTTTCCGGCGCTTCACTTTGGGACCCCGGAGCTCAGTCCGAGAGATGCTGTGGGTCAGGGCTCCATGAGCTGGCGCGGGTGGTGCACCCCCTGGCTCCCAGCTGTTTCATGCATCCAGGAGCTATGTGCGGGCGGACTCTGGCTGTGACCCCAGGCCTAGTATGAAAACCCAACTGTGTCAGTCTGTTCCTCTCAGGCAACATTAGGGCGTACTTCCCCGCAGGAGGGGCAAGCCCAGGGTTGACCTCTAGGAGAGGCTGGAGGGACGGCTCTACTTGTGCCGTGGAGTGGCCACGCAGTGGCTCAGAGGGGCGCAGCGCCACTCAGACTCTCCAAATACACACCAGGTTGCTTTGACTTGGCCTAAGTCAGCATATATTGGAGCCCCCAAGACACTTTCGCCTCGGCTGCAGGCAGAATGGAGCCACGACTAGTCTGCGCTCTTTTGTCCCTACGAGCAGATAAGCCCTTTGCCCTGGTCACTCCGTGTATTCCTTCTTGGCCACCTTTTGCCCTATCGAGGTCAGAGGATGCGTCCGTGTGGGTGCCCAGCGCGTCACAGAGGTCCAGACTTGTGTCCATGGAGTCTCTCTCTGCGCTCTGTGCTTTAGCTGGAATCACAGTGGCTGCCGAAGGACCCCTCTGCAACTTAACCAGCCTTGCTCTTGCTGCTTCAACCCCAAAGGAAGGCCCAGAGCGGACGATATGCCTGACGCCGTCAGGACAAACGGGCGCGATGCGGGTGCGGACTCTTTACCCCAGCGCGCCCGCGGCTGGCGTGGGGCTGTTGTGTGTGGGTCCGAGCTAGAACCGCCCTTCCCAGAGCCTCGCAGGGAGGAAAGTAAAACAAGACGTTCTGCACCGTACCCAGAACGTTACAACAGTTCTGTTTCTCTCTCTGTCTGTGCTTTCTGACCCTAGAGGGTTAAATCAGGAGGGTACAACGCCACCCCTTCCTCCTACTTCCCGCCTCTCCCCCCACCCCCTTACCTTTAAAAAGTTAAAAAATGTCTGCAGTCGAAATCTCTTAAAGGGGCGGTGCTGGTGAACGAGTACTCTTGGCACGAGTCACTGAGAAGGCTGGCTAGGGGCGTGAGTTCGCTCCACCAGCACCAAAACACTGAAGAAGGAAAAAAAAAAAGAGAGAAGGAGACAGAGTGAGAGAGGGGGGAAAAAAGGAAGGGGAAAAAGGGGGGAAAAAGGCAGACAGACACACACTTTAGATAAGGACAATTAGTCACCAGCGAGACCCTGTAGGAAGAGGTTTGAATCAGAGGGATTTAATGAGGGTGCTCTGTGCCTTCCCTGAAGCCATGCCCTCCAGCAACTCCCGCCCCCCCGCGTGCCTAACCCCGGTGGCTCTCTTCTTGGCTCTGTTGCTCCATCTCTCCCTTTCCTCCCAAGCTGGAGACAGGAGACCCTTGCCTGTAGACAGAGTTCCAGGTTTGAAGGAAAAGACCCTGATTCTACTTGATGTGAGCACCAAGAACCCAGTCAGGACAGTCAATGAGAACTTCCTCTCTCTGCAGCTGGATCCGTCCATCATTCATGATGGCTGGCTCGATTTCTTAAGGTAAGGCAGGGGCTTCGATGGATCATTTTTTTCTTTTAAGTAACAACCCCCACCCCTTCCAACTCCCCATTCCAAAAGGGGAAGAAGAAGAAGAAAATAAGCCAAGCGGATCTCTCAAAGAGAAGAAAGGAGGTTTTCCTCCTCCTGGAATATTTGCTGTGAGGCTGTAACTGGTGATTGAGTAAAGCAATGTTTTCTATTAAGATGCACATGTTTGCAATGCAGAAGGCATTTCAGAAACTTATCAGTTATGACTGAAAAAATGTTGTGCTTACATATATCCACAATTAGCCTCCCCGTCTCCTTCTGAAAAAGAAACAAGAGGTTCAGGGCAGTTACAAAAGCGAAGAAAAGATCTTGAGCAACAAAGACCCGAGAGGAATGTGTGTGTGTGTGTGAGAGAGAGTGAGTGCGTGTCTGTGTGTGTCTGTGAGTGTTTAAGCGGGGATCGCACGAAAGTGGAATTTTCCACGGAAAGATCGCTTCGTCAGTTCTCTTCTACTCCCAGACGGAAAACGAATTTAAGCAGGGGGCTTGAACAGTGGGCAAGTTGGATCAGATTTTTAAATTTTTATTTTATATCCTCCGCTGTCGTCTCCAGACTTCAGGACTTTGTAAGACGCTTTTTATAGATCGAATCGCCCCCAGTCCCTCCTCCTCAAAATCTCCTGCGGTAACTGCATAGTTTAGTTTTTCTTTAAAGAAAAAAAAAATCCTCGCTCCGGTCACAGTGTATATAAGGAGAGCGTAAAGGGTCCTAGAAATACTTCGGGGATGTTTCAGAAGTCTGAACCCGGCACCGGCGGATTAGCAAACCCGGAGGTTTGTGATCACCGACTCTCCCTTACTCTAGGGCTTGGAATCTAACTGGGCTCACCCTCTCCCTGGGTTGTTACTGTTCAGCAGTTAGGCAACCATGATCCCTTCCCGTTAAGGACAGAGTTGCAGTGTAAAAAAAGAAATAAATAAATTGCCTGCAATGTCGAATCCAAGTGTTGAGTTTTTAAAAATTCCCTCCAAGTTGGAGCCTCAGCTGTGGGCTCCCTCCAAGAGCTCTGAGGGCTCTCAGTCCCCCTTTTCTGCCCTGAGGCAGAGTCCGGCAGCGCGTCTTTCGTGAGTATCTTTCACTCCTTGGGAAATTCGAGTTTTGTTTCTTGTGTGCGCCAGCTCCTCAGTCTCCCGGTCTTCTCGGCTTCGGCGGGGTCAGCGGATGCGGCAGGTAGCGACTGGCGCTTTGTGGAGCGCTCCTTCCACGTGGAGCGCTCCTTCCACGTGGAGCCAGCGTTGCGGGAGGACTGAGTGGTTGCCGCTGCTGCCGCCGAGGCCATTTCGGTTTGTGCTGTGCCGGTGCCTCCGCTGGGAGGGCGGGAACAGCTCCGCGGAGCCCGGCTTCCTCCTCGGAAGTTCTGACTTGCAGCCGAGCGCGTCTCCGAGCACGTCCGAGTGTGGGGGGCGTCAGGGGTTTCCCGAAATATTCGCCCCACTTGCATTGCACTTCTCCAGCTGCGCGGACTCCTTCAGGTTTTTTTCTTTCTTTCTTTTTTTAAACTATCCTGTTCGCGCTAAATGTTTGCCGCAGAAAAGATTCTGGAAGGCGGCTTTTCGGGGAAGAAGCCGTGGCGGGGCGCATTCGCATTGGCTGTGCAGGCTTCCGGATGCACAGTTGTTGGAAATGCCGTTTCCGCGGGGCCGGACTCTTGCGGACATCGCCTCTCCCTGCCGCCGGCCCACGCGACGCCCCGACTGTGCCCGCCCTGGAACTTGGAGTCCTGGAGTCCTTGGCCAAACGACCCTTCTGGCCACCGAACTTCTCGGGACGGCCACGACTCTTGTCAGAAACTCTCCGAAAGCGGAGTCTCCGGGTTTATCCCCCCTCTGTATCCACCTCATTTATGATACTCTTTAGTTTCTCCATTTGGATTTGGATCTTCAGACCTGAACCAGCAAAGCGTTAAAAATAACTTTCAGATCCAGAACTCAACAGCTGATCCCTGTAGCATTAAGAGCATCTGCAATGCTCCTTCTCTACCCCTTCCTGAAGTTTCAGCGTTTGGCTTTTCAAAAACCTATTTATGGAAATCCTGAACCTAAATAGATGTAAATGCTATTTTTCTGGTGCTTCTCGAGTCTCCTCCGAGGCACAGGTTCCACATTTTGGCAAAATTCACGTCCTCTGGCTCTTCCAAACGGCCCTAAGTGAGAAGGAAAAAAGATGGAGCCCAACTTGGAGGGTGGAGACGAGGATGTTACCTTTCCTGAGATCAGGCTGAATTATTTCAGGGGGCAAAGAGACATTGCTTTTACTGTGCAAGGCGGGGGTGGGGAGTGTTCTCTGAAAGGCAAGGATTAACTCCGGCAATCTCTCTTGCCCAGGGATTTGGGAGATGGATGCGGTTGTTATAAGGCAGTGGAAAAGGAAAATCAACTTAGGCATTAAAAAAAAAAAGTCGGAATCAACTTGATCTCACGTGCCTGGTCTGAGAGAAAGAAGGCAGGTTTCGCCTTCTCCGCAGTGGTTGCAGTGCCCTGGGGCGGAGGACGTAGATCCCGGCTTTCAGCCTGGAAGTCTAGGCAGAAGTCTGAGCGCCGGGTCCGCGCGCTGCGCGTCTCCGCCAGGAGCGCTTTCCCGGCGGTAGCGGAAGCCGGGCAACTAACTGCGCCTTAGCCTCGTGTTCTCAGCAGAAGTGTCCTCCTCACGCCACACGCACAGTCTGTTAACAAACACACTATCTAACCCTTTGCAAATAAGTACCTTTGGCATGCAGCGTGGGGGTGTCTGAGGGAGGGGGCCGCTGCCGGCTGGGCGCAGAAGGCGTAGCCCCGGGGAGCCAGGTGGCTGAGGGCAGGGCGGGCTGGGGCGCCGGGCGCACGCGAGACGCCGTGGAACGGCCAGGGGTCCGCGCGGGCGCCAGGCTGGGGCGGACACAGAGCCCCCTGTCCCCGGCTAGGTGCTCTCAAAGAGTGGGAAGAGGGCCTTGCTCGGTGCCCCGCGCCCTCTCGCCTTCCTCCTGGATCCTTTCCTCTCTCTTTATCTACCCCTGCAGCTCCAAGCGTCTGGTGACCCTGGCCCGGGGACTTTCGCCCGCCTTTCTGCGATTCGGGGGCAAGAGGACCGACTTTCTGCAGTTTCAGAATCTGAGGAACCCGGCGAAAAGCCGCGGGGGTCCCGGCCCGGATTACTATCTGAAAAACTATGAGGATGGTGAGAAACCTGCTTTCCATTCCTGCGGGGTAGGGGAAGTTTGGGGAGTGGGGGCGAGTACTCGTTGTCTGTATAGTGGTGGGGGGAGATTTAGAGGAGAGACTGGTTGAAGTTCCCCTGAAAAGCTGGTAGCTGCTGGCGAGGTGACACGGGAGTGTGGGACTCCTGACGTGATTACGCAAAGGGGGCTCACCAGGTTGTCCTTGTCCTGGCTGCCGGCCTTTTGCTGGGCGGCTGTGTCTCCGAGGCCGCGAACTGGTAACCAAAATTTCTGGCAGGCAGTCCTGCGGGGAGACGACGCAATGGGTTTCTTGAGAAAATTCACTCAGGTTCATAGGCTACTAAAAGGTCAGGGTCACGTTTTATTCCTAAAATTCTAGAAAAAAGTGCCTTTTTGTTTTTCTTACTTCTTGCTTTCCTGAGCTGAGGATATGGAAGGATTCAGCCTTTTTGAAACCCTCTCTAAAGTTTTCTCGAATAACCGTTTTAGATTGGTCTCTTGTGGGGAAGGTTTGAAAAGCTCCACAGTGAGTTCTCCTTCAGATTACCTAATCTCAGAGTCGATTTTTTTTTCTGTTTTAAAGTAGGATGGTGAATGCCAGTCTTCTTTCTTGCTAGGATCAGATGAGTTAAGTATTGAAAGGGCTTTGGAAACTCCAAATCCTATTCCAATGTGAGAGGCCTATCTTTTTAGGTTTGAACAGTCTCATTTTAACTAGAGAAAAAATGAAAATGGTATTAAAAATTTGTTTAGAGGATTTGGTGTTAATATCTATGAACTTTCTATGTGGGCGGCGGGACATACTTTATTTCGAATAGGCAAAATGGGAATGGGTGTGTGCTCAGCCACTGAGGCTGTTCAGATTGGGTAGAAGAGGCATTGGTGTCCATTCTTGCAGGACTGTCTCTACCCTGCTGTTCTTTCTCATAAGTGAGCTACAGTTTTATTTTTAAAGGGCTCAGGGACAGGTTCTCAGAGCTCCCTGGATTTTGTTACATCTTGTCCTTATAAATCAGCAAAACGAGGAAATGCTGTTGTATTTTCTGGGGCTTTCACTGAATGGGAATTCTGGAGAGGTATTGGGATCTATTTCAAGGGTGTCTGAGAAACATTTTTTTAAAATACTAGAATGGAGAAAGAGAGCAAGGCTGAGGCTTCTTGAGTTTGAAGCCTGATTAGAACTTACACTTTTATAACATTTGTAAAGTATGTAGGTGTTTAAGGTTACATCTTTTCAAAGGTAAATGTCATTGCCATAAAAACATGGATTGAAGTATAGTTTGCTGTCACTCAGCATAAAATGTTGAAAGGTAAAAGATAATCCTGAACAGCAGCTCTGATGGTAATTTGACCCAGGGCCTTATAGCTCCCAGGGTCCCTGTCAGCTCTGTGATCAGACACAAGAAGGGAGAATATTAATGGTTTTCTTGATGAAACAGCTCTTCTTCGAATCCATTTGAACTACTTCCTTTTTAGTTTGTGGAAAAACTTGTAAGAGCCCTAGTAACCACTGGGGGAAAAAGAGACCATTATAAGTTATAGGAATTGACTTTTTTCTCTCAAACTTGTACCTAGGATTATATTACTGATTCATTGAGAACATGAGATCTGCTTAAAATGAAGGATACAATTAGTTTCCCTTTGTAAAAGGAGAAAGTGGGCATCATGAGGAGAAAGGAAATTGGCAGAAGGCTGTGCCCGTAAAACTTCATAGAATTAAAAACAATCAGAAATGGAAAAGATCTAAGAGGCCATCTTCAATCCTCCCACCACTTCAGAGGCCAGTACAGGATCATTCCATATGGAATCCTTTTCTTATTTTGTCCAACCTGGTATTAAATATCTCTAGGAATGTAGTTTTCACCACTCCTGTGGGAGAGAGTTCTTGTGTCCCATAGATTTGTGCTGGCAAATTTATCCTGAATTTTCCCTTTATAAACATTCTCCGAGTATTTGTGCTTATCCCTGTTTGCATTTTTTAGACATCTACCTTCAAAATAATTTCTGTCTTTGGTGTGAGTGTCAGCTTCAAAAGTACGTTTCCTCATAGCTGTTTTTTATCTAGACTACCTGGATTTAATTCTTTTAAAACTTTCTTTAAAGTCAGTCTTTCCAGACACTAATCTGTTTTATTGCTCCTAGCTGAACTCCTTTTGATTTATGTCTCCCTGGTAATAAGATGCTCTGAACTATATCAGTATTTGAGGCCTTAGCAGAGTTAAAGAGAGTAGGAATGCCCTATTTCTGCCCTTTGATGCTTGCATATTCTTAAATTACCCATATTGTTTTTGTTGTTGCATTGCAGAATTCAAGGCAAAAATGTTTCTGGTATAGTCTTAGCAATTTTGCAAACATTATACTTCAGTTGTCACTTTCCATCCAGTGATAACTGTCATCATCATGAGCATCTTAAAATAATTAGATCTTCTCAGTAAATGGACCTGTCGTAGGCACTTGGCCATAAGCATCTTGTTAAAAAAAAGATTTATTGACTTAAACATAATACAGAATAATAACATACATTTTGAGTAATGAGATACACTTACTGGCACATTTTGAAACTGAATGATGAAGAGAATAGGGAATTTGGGCTTAGAAAGCCTGCATTGCAGGCCTGGCGCTATCACCTATGAATGTGTGGCCCTGGGCTTGCTGCTTCTCTGTAACATATGGATGATAATAGCTGCTGTGCATTGCTGTGAGGGTTCTAAGAGGTAATATGTGTAAAATATTTTGTCAATCGCAAATCACTATATGAAGGCTAAGGATTCTTTTATTAAAGGCAATTTAATAAAAGTAAGAAAATTTATAACATATATATTTAATATTTTAAAGTGGGATTAAGGAGTGAATAAGATTCAGTGAGACAGAAGTTTATACAGAAGAAAGGAGATAGATTTAGGGAATTTTTTGAGAGGATTAAGAGAACGCAAGGAGAATTGCCTTTAAGGAATGGAGGTGGAGATCATAGGGTGGCTTTCTTTTGCGTGTGTGGTAATGAGAGAAGAGACTAATTTTTAGTTTTGTTATATACTAACATTAAAATGAACTCTTGTTCCAGCTTGGGTAAAATATACTTTTCCAGTTAATTCATTCATATTGCTACCTTGATGTGATTTTTTATTGTGGGTGCTTTCCCCTGAATTGATAGTGCAATTAACAAGTCATGTGGCTTCTACTTTCCAAATACTTTTTTTTACTGAGGTATAATTGACTATTTTTTAAAATACTTTTTAAGCACTTTAGTGCAACTGTGCTTTCTCTAACTTTCTAAAGCCACTGTTACGTATCACTTTGGAGCTTCTCTGGTTACTCCTTTAATACAGTTACTGATTCCACTCTATGCTTAGGCAACTTGAATATCATACAAACATGGTGATGATGGAGGAAATAAAAATAGGATTATTCTTCATATCTTGGAATCTTACCCTTTGCCTAACTTCCTCTCTTCTATGTGATATTATGCTTTTCTTTCTCCTAACAAAGAAATCTCAGGTTAATCTTTTGTTCTTAAGTTTATTTTGCTCCAGTCTGCCCCTTTTGGTTGTATATCAGTGGGCTTTTTTGTATGCCTGTCTGTTTACTGCCATAACCATATCTTTAATCAAGATGTACACTATTTATTATGTGCATCAAAAGCCAGCTTAATATTTCTAAAATGTCATAATTTATCCTGTCACTCTTTCGCTTAAAAACCTTGATGATTTTTGGATTGCTTACAGAAAATGTTCAAACACCTGAACTTGGCATTCAAAGCCTTTCCCTTCTCAATCCTGGCTTTCCTTTTGTACCCTACATTTCCATATACCTTCTATAACAGCCCTACTTGATTTTCACTGTCTCCTTAAAGCACCTTAATTTTCTCAACCCCATACCTTTGTTCAGCCAGTATACCTCTGCTTTGAATGTCTTTCTCTTGGCTCTGTGCAAATCTCACTCCCTCCCCCACCCAATTCCTGAAGGCCCATTGCAAATGCCCCTTATTTTCACAAAGCCTTTCTTGAACAGGTCGTTCCATAGTGATCTCTTCTTTCTCTGGACTGTTTTAGCTTTTACTCAATAAGCTGTTCTTTTGGCCCCTTCTGCGTTGTTTTGCTCTTTACCTTTTCATGTATATGTTTGTTTGTTTTACCTTTCCATCTAGAATGCAAATTCTTTATAGGAAGGGACCATAGCTAATTATTGTATATGCTCAATTTCTAGCATTGTGTATGGCAAATAGTAATAGTACTTGTAGTAGAACAAGTAATAGTACTTGTTCAGTTATATAATAAGGATCGCTGACTTGGCACCCTTTATTCCGAAAGTTTGCCAACACAAAAAGAAGTACAAAGAAATACAGGAAAGGGAGCCAGAGAAGTAGGACTACAAATGGTTAGTATATTCTTTGTTACACTTTCCATATTTTCCAAAGGGTTGGTAATGAGTTTATATGACTTTTACCATCTGGGAAAAAAATGAACACGATAGAAGAGAATAGAAGAGCTTCAGCAAATATTTGTGGGTACATAGTAGATTAAGCACACTCTTAAAGGCACTGGGAAAATAGAGGTGCCCAATGAAGAGATGAGTGAAAGCATACATGAAGATTCTATTAATTTTTCACCTTCCATGCATATTCCCATGAAGTCCCTTCTTAATGCTTGTAATGATATTTTTCATTATTTTAACCATGGACTCTTTATCTTTGGTAGTCTAAATTGTCTTGGTTTCATGCTATGCATTAAAGGAACTTTACCACCTGATTTAAAGCCTTGCACTGGACCCATACTATTTTTTTATTGTTCTGTTTCTTCTTTGCCTTTACTTTTGCTTTCCCTTGTTAGCCTTATGTGGTTTCTATGCCTAATTTTCCAATTTCCGATTTAATAGTGCCTTTTCACAAATTTAAAATGTTTTTTCATCTCCATCTCCTGAAGTTTTTCTCTTCAGAGAGCTTCTGAAATCCTAAAACAATGTCAGTATACTTCATAAACTCTAAGGCACTATACAACTATTGTTATTGTTCCCCTTTCTCCAGGAAATTTTCCCAGTTTTAGTAGAGGCGAGGTAGTTAATTCTTTTTCTTTGTATTCCCACGCCATCAATCAAGACATAGGACATAAGAACAGCACGACTGCCAAAATACATATTTGCCTTGAACTTATTCACCTTTCACTATCTCATTTTATTTCAAATAAATGTTCCTTGAAATTCAATTACATTTAACAAGTATTTATTGATGACCTGCTCTGTGTTTAGTTTCATGCTGGACAAAGAATGGCAGAATATAAAATAAATAAAAGATACTGTCCCAAAGCACCATTAGAATACAACAGTAATATTTGCTGAGGCAAGATTCACTAATCAGAGTTAATATTAGTAGGTGAAATTTTAAGGTAAAACAGGATATTTGCATAGCCTCAAAGATACTCCTCCACAATATTTATTAATTATTGTGGTGGTTTTAGCATATGTCCACAATTTGTTTGATACTTCTTCTTCTAGGAGGTGGAGCTTGACTCCCCTCCCTTGAGTGTGAGCTGGATTTAAGGACTTGCTTCTAAAGAAAAGAGTCTAGAAAGGGGAAAATAGTAACTTTACAGTGGAGAAACTCACAGATATCATTTTAACAAAGTGATCATGTTAACATCAGCAGATAAATCTTGTTGATATCGTGTATTCCCTGATATGATGTGATGAGAAGGGCACTTCACCTTTGTAATATGCTTCCTCCAAATTCGTAACTCTCTATAAACATGAGAAAACACTGGTGAACCCCAAGTTGAAGGATATTATGCAAAATACCTGATCTGTACTGTTCAAAAGACACTGCCCCTGCTGTCATGAACTGGTAGCTTAGGTGGTGAGATAACATTTGTACTAATAAAACTGAAGAGTAACACAAAGACAATATAGAATGAAGTGCTAAGAGGAATATAATAGTGTGCCAGGGTGTAAAAGGAAAGGTAGAGATGAATGCTGGCCAGATTTAGATGAGAGTGAGATTGGGCCTTGTGAAAGATGGGTAGACTTTGGAGAGGTAGAGAAGAAGAGGGAAAGAGCATGAGGCAAAGCCCAAGTATATGTTTGCACAGTAAGGAGACTGCTCTGGCTGCATATGTTGTACATATTAGAATTATCTTAGTTGATGTTGCTAGAACTCAAATTCTTTTTTATAGAAGCCTATTTGCACATTTTTTGTTAAATTCAAAAATGTTTATAAGTTAAATATCTAAAATAAAGTACGTTAGAAATTGTTCTAAGAAAAGCTCATATTGGTAGAATTATGTCTAAATTGGGTTTTAAGAAGTTCTAATGTATTTTTGTCAGCTCCAAAATATGTAATTAAAAAAGAAGAAAGTACCTGTGTGAGAGAAAAGGTTGCTTGGGTAAATCCAGATCAGATTATGAGAATCTTGAATTTTAGGCATAGTAAAATGGAATTGGCCCTCTAGGAAAATAGAGGCCATTATAAGTTCTTTTACTCCATTGGAGAAGGGAAGGACACCTTTTCAAGATGGGCAATGACCTTTGCCCTCTCCTATTCTCCTTTTCCAAATCACTGCACACATTCATGTACTCGAGCTAAAGTGTGTTATAACTGAACTTAGTGGTGTTTGAGTTATGAAGCTTGTTTGAAAGACAGATAATTTAAAATCGAATTGTTAATTTAATTCTTATTTGTAGGGTATATAAAATAAAGAAAAGGTTTTAGAATTTGCTTGACAATTTTTATGCTACCCTTCCTTCTTTTATAGAGTAAAAACAGGCAAGTATTTTAGAATATTCATTCACTCATGAATTTACTCATTGAGCAGGCATCTAGTATCAGACCCCTGCTTGACACTGAGGCTGGGAAGGTGAATGAGGCCCAGATACTATTGTCAAATTACATACTACTGAACTCTTATTACTTCAGCAGCATCAGCCAAGAGCTGTTTCTAGAGATTTTTAGGCCCAAGAAAAGCCTCCATTCCACCTTCATCATTTGGCTTTCCATGATTTGTCTGCTAGCAACTTTAGAAGGATTTGAAACAGTTTAATATTGTATTAAAGGATGTCAAAGATCACCTGAAGTTTTATGTATGTTATTCTGCCTTTTGGAAACAAAATGGATGCATTTTCTGTAATGTTTGAAATTTGGTACCCAGGTCCTGCGTGCTATCTGCAGCTCACTGTACCTCTGTGAATTTGAATGTAGTATCTCATAGAGTTATAGTCATCATGTCGTTCAGTCACAGTTTAGTCATTTTGGCCACCTCTGTAGTGTTGGAAGTGGTAGGGATCAGGAAACTCTGGTCTATTGCTTGTAAGGTGGCTTAATTAATTTTAATGAATCAGAAAGTCCAGTAAATAAACCTTTCAGTTGCAACCACACTTGTATAAGTTATCACCTGGTCACTGGGGCCGGAGGTAATCTACAAACAGTTGTGTGTTCCTGTACAACACAAATTGTGTTACTGTTGCCAATACCAAGTACCATTATTTCTCTTGCCAAATTTGTTTAAATTCTCTCTCCTGTTCTCCCAAGCCCTCCTGGTAGAATGGGTACCTCATAGAAGAAAAGAAGTTTCTTTCAAAATTCCCTGAGCCTGTTCAGATTGCCAGTCACATGGTCTGGGCTCCTGGAGTTAAGACCCTATTCTGAGAATCCTTCATCAAAATGGATTATATGTTTAGAATCTTAACTTTGGTTCTTCTTAGTGCTTTAATCAAGTTTTTTGCTATCTCAGGCTATGAGTCAATGGATTGGAACTCTGAGCAGAGGGTGTATGTGTCTGTGTATGTGAGAGAGAGGGAGAGAGAGAAGAGAGAGTGAATGAATGAATATATGAGCATGGAGAATTTGGTGTGTTGTGTTTCTTGCGCTCATCCATGGATGGTGATGTAGGCACATTTCCAGACTAGTGGCTGATAGTGTAGAAGGTATAGATACCATGTTGAAATCCTTTGTTCTTTGGTTTTGTGATCTGATTGAGTTGGGTTCAGTTCTGTTCAGCTTTCTTTACTTTAGTATGGTGAAAACAGTGTAATTTTGCTTAATTATATAAACATATTTTGGTTATCAACTATATACCAAGCTTAGTGCTAGGTATTGGGGCTACCAAGAGGAATAAAACATGAACTGTACTCTCAAAGGGCTCTGGTCATACATATTCAATAGAATTTCACAGTAGTCTCTGTAACATCTCTCTACTATAGTCAGTCTAACCTTTGGCCGGTCCCTCTACTTTGCTCACACTATACCCTCCACCTTGAATAGTCATCTTCCCTCTAGAATTCAGAATTTTACTTGTGCTTCAAAGCTCTGCCCAGGTCTCCTATCTGATTAAGCCTTTTGCTAAGCCAATTCACATTAATCCCCCTTCATTCTCTGAATTTTTCTGAAATTCTTCTCTGAATACTCAAACTAATTTAGTCCAAGTGCCTCAGAATTTATGTTTGATTGACTTAAGCAGATATCATGTTTGTCTCTAGGGATTTACAATCAAAACACACTGGCATGGACACATGCATAAAAATCCATATAGAGATAACCATCATCACACTACATGGAACAGACACACTAAGTCAAATAAAGTATTTATGTTATTTATAAACTTTAATGCATATGTTTTGCTTTTTGTGTGGCAAAGAATGAAGAGCGAAAAATATAAGCTGCATCTTTAGAAAAGACAGGGTACATTTCTGTATCTAAATGTTTGTTTTGAGGGAGTTGAGAGTTAAACCAGTACCTTATTTTCACTTGCTCTGGAAATGCAAAAACACCTTAGAGGATGGTAGGTGAGATTGGAAAGCTGGGAAAGGTAAATTGTCCAGATTTGGGGCATTATCTCTGAAATACTATGGAAGAATGGATGTTTCTCTGCAGCTTAATAATAGTAACAATATATTAATAATATTACTTAACATTACTGAGTGCTTATGTGCCAAGTACTATTTTAAGCAATTTACGTGCATTAACACATTTAATCCTCTCAACCCTATGAGGAAAGTTTTCCCCATTTGACAAATGGAGAAATCGAGGCACAGAGTGGTTAAGTAACTATCTCAAGACCACCCACCTCATGAGTTGTGGAGCAGGGACACAGTGACATCAGTGGTTAAACTTGCAGACTTAAATGGAGTCTCTGCTTGAACTTCACAAGAAGACTGGTGCTAGTCTCAGTTCTTCTGCTAATTAACTGTGTGCCATTGGGAAAGTTGTTGACCCTCGTGAATCCTTCCTTATCTGTAAAATGAAGAAAATTGACTACGTTGTCTACATATAGCATCTAATTCTAAGATTCTGTGAGTTAAAGATATCCTCAGACACACAAGATGTGCAGGAAATAATAGAAATGAGAACAGGATAGGATATGTTCAAAGGTTAGAGGCTGTAGAACAAGCTGTAAGGGCTGTAGGAGTTCAGAGAAGGGGGTTAAGTGAGAGCTGGAGTAGTCAGGATAGGTGCCTAGGAGGAGGGTCTTGACCTGGCCTTAACGGTAAATAATAAAATGTTAATAAGAGCTACTGTTTGTTGAGCTCTGTGTTTTACATTGTTACCTCATATAATTCTTAAATCAATCTGATGAGAAACTTGTGTGTGTGTGTGTGTGTGTGTGTGTGTGTGTGTATGACGAAACTGAGACTCAGAAAAGACATGTGACTTATTCAAGGTCATACAGATAAGTGGTTGGTAGAACTAGGAGTAGAACCCAGTATGGTACTCTCTTCACCATACTTAGAAAAGAGAGGGATCCAGTCTTTGATTCATTCATTATTTCATTGATTCATCCATTCATCTATCTGGCACTCAAAAGCCTTATGCTTCACATTGTGGAGCATTAAAAAAATGTGTTCCGTAGTCCTTCCCATGAAGGTGTTTGAAGGTCTTGTTGGTTAGGACACAATAGTTTTTAGGTAAAACAACAAAAGAATAATCACATAGAGACATAGAGACATAAACAAGTGAAAGAGATGGTTGTCACACTTTATGACATAGTGAAGGAATAGAACAACAATTAATTCAATATGGGATAGAACATAGTTTCTCTGGGAAGGAAGTATATTTTGGAAGCAGATGGATTGAAGAGAATAATAGAAGTGGATCAACAGTGTTATTGATGTAAGGAAACTGGCATAAAATTAAGAATACTTGAACAAGTTGTTGGAAAGTTACCATCACATTGTTGGACAATTTTAGAACTACTTTATTATTTTTTATTTATTTTTTTTAATTAATGTTATGATAGATTACAACCTTGTGAGATTTCAGTTGTACATTTTTGTTAGTCATGTTGTGGGTACACCACTTCCCCTTTTGTGCCCTCCCCCCATGCCCCCTTTTCCCTGGTAACCACCGATCAGATCTCCTTATCAATATACTAACTTCCACCTATGAGTGGAGTCATATAGAGTTTGTCTTTCTCTGACTGGCTTATTTCGCTTAACATAATACCCTTGAGGTCCATCCACGTTGTTGTGAATGGGCCAATTTTGTCTTTTTTTATGGCTGAGTAGTATTCCATTGTGTATATATACCACATCTTCTTTATCCAATCATCAGTTTCTGGGCATGTAGGTTGGTTCCATGTCTTGGCTATTGTAAATAATGCTGCGATGAACATAGGGGTGCAACGGACTCTTGAGATTTCTGATTTCAGGTTCTTAGGATAGATACCCAGTAATGGGATGGCTGGGTCATAGGGTATTTCTATTTTTAACTTTTTGAGAAGACCTAAAGATTAGGCCTGAGACAATAAGTCTTTTGGAAGAGAATATTGGCAGTACACTCTTTGACATCAGTTTCAAAAGAATCTTTTCAGACACTATGACTCCTCAGTTGAGGGAAACAGTAGAAAGAATAAACAAATGGGACTTCATCAGACTAAAGAGCTTCTTCAAGGCAAGGGAAAACAGGATTGAAACAAAAAAACAGCTCACTAATTGGGAAAAAATATTTACAAGCCACTTATCCGACAAAGGGTTAATCTCCATAATATACAAAGAACTCACACTGCTTAACAACAAAAAAACAAACAACCCGATCAAAAAATGGGCAGAGGACATGAACAGACATTTCTCAAAAGAAGATATGAATATGGCCAATAGACACATGAAAAGATGTTCATCATCGCTAATCATCAGGGAAATGCAAATCAAAACTACACTAAGATATCACCTCACACCCGTTAGATTGGCAAAAACATCCAAAACCAAGAGCGACAAATGTTGGAGAGGTTGTGGAGAAAAAGGAACCCTCATACACTGTTGGTGGGAATGCAAACTGGTACAGCCACTATGGAAAACAATATGGAGAACTACTTTATTTTTTATTTATAAGCTGGAACCATACTCTGCCTTATTCTTCCTTCAAGTTCTAAGCCCAGTGAAACCTTGTGAAGGGTAAAGGGGACTGATAAAGGTGAGGTTTCAAGAAACCCCTTCCTTAATACCTCCTTCCCTTATCTTTCTCTTTGAACTGAGATTTTGTTAAATTCAAGTAGAGAATACTTTTATAGCCACTTAAAAAGGAAGAAACCAAGGAACAAAGAGGTTGTATATCCTACACAAAGTTTCAGGGGTTGTTTAAATAGCTGTGCTGGTAAGTGGCAGAGCTGTAGATGGATCCAGGACAGTCTCACTCTGAAGCTGGTGATTTTCACTGCTTCTATTGTAGCATGACAGCACAATCTTCCTCATTCTTTTACCAAGACAGCTTCAAAGGCCTTTCCTCTAGGAGTTTATATTAGCTTGAGTCTGATTTGAAAGTTTGAGAATGGGACTAAATGAAAGTTGTAATGATTTCCCTTATGGCTGTTTCCATCTGGTTTGGGCACCCATCACCTCACATCTCTTCTGTTGCCTCTCTCTCAGGGAACTGGGTTCCTTGTCTCCAGCCTCTCTCCATCCTGCTGCCTGATTAATCTTTCTGAAGCTCCACTGTCCTCCTATCACTGCCTGGCTAGCAGCCTTTAGGGACATCCCTCATCTGCTAACGCAAGTGCTCCTCACTCTCCTCCAGCTTTCCAAGGTCCTCTAGAGTCAGCCCACCCTCCTTGGCCAGCTTTTTCTCTCCTGCTCCTCACAGGAACCTATGTCTATTCACAAGCAGATGGTGTAGCTTCCTGTCACAGAGCTCTTGCTGTCTCTGCCATTCTTTTACTTTCTAATCCTCTGGACCCCCAACTCCTTCATCCATCTGCCCACTTTCTTCCCTTTTCTGAATTCTTCCTACCTTTCAAAGCCTTGCTCAATTTTGTCTTTCTTTATGAATTCTCCACTGTTTTAGCTCAAAGATTTAATTAATTCATTAATTCCTGAAACATTTATTGAGCCTGCCTTTCTAAAAATCACTCCTT
Organism: Equus quagga; assembly: GCF_021613505.1. Taxonomy (NCBI): domain Eukaryota; kingdom Metazoa; phylum Chordata; class Mammalia; order Perissodactyla; family Equidae; genus Equus; species Equus quagga. The sequence continues at coordinate 154,739,780 of NC_060268.1, read as the reverse complement.
TGGCTATTTTCGTATTCTGCCTTATGTTTTTAGGCGTCTTTTTGTGTACATTCATGTAGACTTGGCTCTACTGCTAGATTATAGGTCACTGTGAGAGTAGTGATTATTTCTACAATATTTAGTAGAGTGCCTTTTGCATTGCAGCTCCTCTCAGTAAATGCTTGTTGACTGATTATTTGCCACTTATTTGGTAGCTTAACATGCCAAAAGGAATAACCTCTTTTCTATCCATTGTTTCTGCTTTTTTTTTTAATTCCTGGTGTATTTCTGGTTAATGCTTAAGTTTTTCTTGTTTTTTTTGGTGAGGAGAATTGTTGCTGAGCTAACATCTGTGCCAGTCTTCCTCTGTTTTGTATGTGGAGTGCTGCCACAACATGGCTTAATGAGTGATGTGTAGGTCTGTGCCCAGGATCTAAACCTGTGAATCTCGGGCTGCCAAAGTGGAGCATGTGAACTTAACCACTATGCCACTGGGCTGGCCCCATGCTTAACTTCTTTATTCATATTTTTACTTTTAAAGATTCATGCTTTTATTTTATTAATTATCAATGTAATGCATGCTCATAAATATAAATTTAATAATACATATATCAAATAACCCCCCAGCCCCCTCCATAGATATAACCACTTTTAACAGTCTGGCATGTATCTTTTCAGACCTTTCTGTATGCGTATAGATGAATATAAATTTTTAAATATGTAAGTGGGATCATATTGTTGTACAACTTGCTTATCTAGATAACCTTTTAGTCAGTAATATGGTTTGTTTTTGAGTGGCTAAAGAATAATTCATATGTGGATGAGCTGTAATTTAACCATTCTCTAATTCTTTCATTAGTACTTTTTTGCAAGAACTTCTTTGTTTGCTATTTGTCTACAGCTTCTAACCAAGCAGTGCTGTAGTATCATATTTCTCTCTGCATATTGGAACTTGATCTAAATTATTTATTTTTCCCTAATGTCTTTTTAAACACCCTTATCCATTTTAATCCTTTTAGCTATAATACATTCTTTGACCAAATGTCAAGAAAACAGCCGTAGCAAAACTAACCCTGTGCATCAAAATAGTTTCCTTTAGCAAAACAAGTGCTTTGTAAATTTTTGGATGCAGATGGAAAATGACCCTGAAAATATTTTGACTTTTTGTTCAAATAGTTTTTGGTTCAAATCACTGTGTGATTTGAAGGAAAACCTAGCTGGATTTCTTTCTTTTTTTAAAGATTTTATTTTTCCTTTTTCTCCTCAAAGCCCCCCGGTACAGAGTTGTATATTTTTAGTTGTGGGTCCTTCTAGTTGTGGCATGTGGGATGCCGCCTCAGCATGGCCTGATGAGTGGTGCCATGTCTGCGCCCAGGATCCGAACCGGCAAAACCCTGGGCCGCCTAAGCGGAGTGTATAAACTTAACCACTCGGCCACAGGGCCGGCCCCTGGATTTCTTGATTCTCTTTGAAAGTCACTCATCTCATTAAATCTTCTCTGTGAATTTGAATACTAGTCAGCTAAAGAAGGGAGATTTATAAAGACCTGGCATAATATTTTGTTAGAAACAGTCTAAAGAAGACAGAAGGTAGCCATTTTTTAATAGCTCACTAATCAGTCATTTGCAGAAGAAAAAGAATTACACTTTACATTCGTAATGTTCTTTAAAGATTATAAAAACTCCTCTGATCCTCACAGAAATTCTATATAGTAAGTCTTTTGACATTTACATTTTATAAATGAGAAAACAGACTCAAAGAAGTTGCTCAAACTAACATGGCTTTTAAGTGGCAGACCTGGGATTAGAAGTCACTACCTCTACCTTAGAGCCTGACACTTAAATGAGGTATCACAGCTAATGATAATCCCTTCACTCTGCTGCAGTGAGCCAGGTGGCTGCTTATGTTCTTCAATGGTTAGGCCAATCTGAAACAGGTTCTCTGGGAGGCTAGAAAGGGTCTATGGTTTTTATGAGAGGCCATGTTTGCTTGTAGATATGCTAGGGTCCAGTTTAGTCCCAGATTCTTGCATCTTTTTGAACAATTCTTCATTGATAAACTCAACAGGGTGCAGAATGCCATTCTTGGAGATCTGGCACCTGAATCCCAGATTCCCTTGAGACTGGGCTCCAAACCAGAGTGAGGTTAGAAGCAGCTCAGAGAATAGGACAGAGGGGACTTTGAGAGCACTTCGTGGGATGCTGACATCACTACGGAGATGTCCAACAAAGATTTGAAAACCTTTTAAGTGCAGACATTCATTAGCTATCATGGTGCACCTAGTGAGAGGGAGGCGGAGTCTGTTTCATTTACCTTGGAGGAGGCCCATAGGGTGTAAACAAAGGAGCTGGCAATAGAACGTGAGCTTTTCGGTGACAGTCACTAAACCATGCACACTTTAAAAAAACGCTTGTAATCACCATTGATAAATCTTTGCATATCTCTCAGTGTCCTAATAGGTACACTGTTTTCATCTGGGTGTTTATTTCCTTGAAACTGTTGAAAAATCAGATTGTGGGCTTACTTTCCTGGGTATTAGGAATCCCCTTGGAAGAGTAGACTCAGGTTAAATCCAGTGAGATATAGATTCAAAAGGAACTACTGGCCAGGTTTAGCCAAGTTAAAATCCATAGGTGAAACTGAACACGTAACCTAAAACCTTTAGAAAAATAAATGCTGTTGTTTCATAGAACATTTGTAGAAGCAAATGAATGGCACTGCAGTCCAAAGGTCAGGATTTTCAACAACTTGCAGCAGAAAACTTATACTTATTAAATGTCTTCACTAGGGGTTTTTGTGTTAGTGGATGACTGAGGTCTTTTGTTTCTTCTGTTTTCCTCATGGCAGTAAAGTTGAAATTTAGCAAGCTTTCAAAATGAAATTTCTCATAGAAGTTATAACCACAGGTTTTAAGTTTTCATCACCTAAATGTGGAACAGAACGAGTGAAAACTTGGGGGGAGGGGAAAAGAGTGTTGAGGACACATGTGGTGTGTATCAAGAATCCGTGTAAATCAGGAAGGTGTGGTAAGGGGGATTTCCTGTGTTACAAAATTGCTGAAACAGTGATTCCCCACCCTCCATGGAGACCTTCCAGATGAAGGTGCTGGCCTTTTCTGACACCAGGCAGAGGTGGTTTGCCTTTTGCCTGATACACTGTAGTTTCCTTGAAGCTTCAATCAACACTCTGGCGCTAGGAAGAACTTATCCTGGGGATAATGTGTTCCTTGATTGTGTCCTTTCTTTTGTGCCTCATGAGTTTGGCAGGTACCTACCTGTAGGATCATGCCAGACTAGTAAATTTGAACCTGTTCTTTTTTATCCCTGCTGTAGGACAATTCATTTCCAGGTTTCCAGGTATTATAATAATAACTACCAATTATTGAGCACTCATACATCCCAAACACTGGGCCAAAGCCTTTCAAAGGTGATCATGTTTTTTCCTCACAACCCCGTGAGGCAGGTACTATTAATAGTCCCATTTGATAGAAGCTTATAGAAGTTAGTAGTTCTTAATTCTGGCTTCACGTTAGAATTAGCTAGGGGCGCTTTAAAAAATATTAAGTCCTAGCCCAATTAAATGAGTCTCTGGGGTGGAGTTGAGGCATCATGATTTTTAAAAATCTCCCCAGGTGCTTCTAAAGTACACACCAGGGTAAGAACCCTTGGGTGAAGTGATTTACATAAGGTGCCCCAGCTGGTCTGTTGTGGTGTTCAAATCTAGACAGTCTGAATCTAGAGGACAGGCATAGCCAACTCTGCTGTTGTGGTGCCTAAACTTTAATGTGTCTGTGAATCACCCGGGGATCTAGTTAAAAATGTGATTCTGCATTTCTAAAAAACTCCCAGGTCTTGCCCATGCTGCTACTGGGTACTAATGTTAGTACCTGTGATAGCCAGAAGGGGAAAATGTTCACCAGAAGGCAGGAGCAAGATGGGGAGCTGGGAGGGGTTTCTCATCCATTTTTCTTTAGTGGTGATGGCAGGGATCACAGACTCATTATACAAACTTCTCAGTGTTTTCCTAGGGCTAATTAACCTGTTTCAGATTATTTCTCTGTTCTGAGAACCCTAGGAACTTCAATACTGTGGCAAAACTAGTAAAACTTCCCTTGTTTGAGGCATTTTCATCTGTTAGGTACAGATGTGGTTTGTAATTGCTAAAGTGGTCAGCTTTCAAAACCTTTTTCTCCTCTTCTTTAAGGAGACTGAAACAGGAGTTTAGATAGATGAGAAATTATAAGAAATCCATGAATTTTCAGTTAAATGCTCATTGAATAAATATTTGTTAAGTACCTACTATGTATCAGCATTGCAATATGCTCTCCCTATAGGATGCAAAAATGAATGGGTCATAGTCCTTGCCCTGATAGAACTCACACTTTAGTGAGAAAAAAATAACATATACAAAGATAATGATATAGTAGAAATATGAATAGGTAAATTACAGAGAAAGATGCAATAAACTTTACCTGAAGTGGGTGAGAAAGACTTCATAGGTGTCACCAGACAAACTTGTTATTTCTGATTGTTGTAAATGTTTATAAGAGTTTAGGTTATTAGACCATTGCTGTGATTTCTTAAAGTTTCCTTTGTATTACAGAATGCTTTTATAATTTTGAGATTAAGGGTCCAGGTGATTCTCATCAATTACATGCATTAAAAAAGTTGACATTAAATGTGTTTTCTTCTGGAAACAACATCAGTAACATCATCAGCCTGAATTTATTGAGCACTTCCAAGGTGCTATAAGCATCATCTAATTTAATCTTTTCTTTTTAATAGCTTTATTGAGCTCTTCCATACATTATTCACATTCCATACAATTCACATATCATTTAAAGTATACACTTCAATGGTTTTTAGTATTTTCATAGAGTTGTACAACTATCACCACTATCAATTTTAGAATATTTTCATCACTCCAAAAGGAAACCTTGTACCCTTTAGTTATCTCCCCCAAACTCCCACACCCCCAGCCCACCTGGGCAACCGCTAATATACTTTCTGTCTCTCTGGGTTTGCCTGTTCAGGATATTTCAGATCAATGGAATTATACAATATATGGTTTTGGGGACTGACTTCTTTAACTTAATGTTTTCAAAGTTCATCTTTGTTGTAGCATATATCACTACTGCATTTCTTTTTATCCATGAATAATATTCCACTGTATGGATATACTACATTTTGTTTACCATTCATCAGTTTAATGGGCATTTGGCTTTTCACTTTTTGGCTCTTATGAATAATGTTGCTATGAAGGTTTTTGTGAGGATACACATTTTCATTTCTCTTGGGTGTGTACCAAGGAGTGGAAATAAATGTTGGGTCATATGGTAATTCTATGTTTAACTTTTTGAGGCACTGCCAAATTGTTTTCCCCAGCGACTGTACCATTTTACATTCCCACCAGCAGGGTGTGAGGGTTCCTGTTTCTCCATATCCTTGCCAACACTTGTTATTGTCTCTTTTTGATTCTAGCTATCCCACTGGTATCCCACTGGTGCAAAATGGTATCTCATTGTAGTTTTGTCTTGCATTTCCCTGATGGCTAATGATGTTGAACATAATTTCCTATGCTTTTTAGCCATTGATATATCTTCTTTGGAGAAATGTCTATTCAGATCCTTTGCCCATTTTTAAATTGAGTTGTGTTTTTAATATTGAGTTGTAAGAGTTCTTTCAATATATTAAATGTAAGTCCCTTAGTGGCTATATAATTTGTGAAATTTTTCCCCTGTTCTAATAGTTTTCTTTTCTCTTTTGATCTTGTCATTTGAAGCACAAATTTCGGTGATGTTTAATTTAATTTTCACAATGTCTCTGGGAGGTAGATTCTATTATTATTTTCATTTTATAGAAGAAGAAATTGAGGCTCAGAGAGGCTAAATCTCTTGGACAAGGCCACACAGTTAGTAAGTAGCAAAGCCAGGATTTTTTACCCACCTCATACCCCTCATCTCACCTCTGGTAGGCAGTTTGACTCTAACACTTGATTCCTAATGCTTCCTTCAGATTACTTTTTCTAAAAAAGTGAACCCAGAGCACAAATGCTCAAGAGAGAATGCAAACCTTCTAGGCCTCCTTTATTGGCTCTGGTTATTGACAGTGACATTGTCTCAGGTATTTACCTCAAGCCGAAGCTGTATGTTGAGGTGGTACCTCAGAGGGAACAGTCTTCTTTTCTTTGCCAAAAACTCAGTGAAAGAGGATGCTTTCCTTTGGTCATGGACATCATGGTCTTGGGCAGGAGGGATGGAGCCCATGGCTAGAAGTAGTCTATTTAGTCATGGTATGATTCTTGTGTGTGTGTGTGTGTGTGAGTGTGTGTGTGTTTTAATTGTGGTAACATTGGTTTATATCATTATATAAATTTCAGGTGTGCATCATTATATTTCAGTTTCTGTGTAGATTACATCATGTTCACCACCCAGAGACTAATAATCCATCACCACACACATGTGCCTAATCACCCCTTTCGCTCTCCTTCCTCCCTACTTCCCCTCTGGTAACCACCAATCCAATCTCTGCCTCTGTGATTGTTTGTTGTTGTTTTTACCTTCTATTTATGAGTGAGATCATGCAGTCTTTGACTTTATTCTTCTGACTTATTTTGATTAGCATAATGCCCTCAAGGTCCATCCATGTTATCACAAATGGCCAGATTTCATCCTTTTTTATGGCTGAGTAGTATTCCATTGTGTATATGTACCACATCTTCTTTGTATATTCGTCCGTTGATGGACACCTAGGTTGCTTCTAAGTCTTGGATTTTGTGAATAATGCTTCAGTGAACATAGGGGCGCATATATCTTTATGCGTTTGTGTTTTCGTGTTGTTTGGATAAATACCCAGCATGGTAGTTCTAGTCTTAATTATTTGAGGAATCTCCTTACTGTTTTCTGTAGTGGCTGCACCAGTTTGCACTCCCACCGGCAGTGTGTGAGAGTTCCTTTTTCTCCACATCCATTCCAATGCTTGTTATTTCCTGTTTTGTTAATTATAACCATTCTGATGGGAGTGAGATGATATCTCATTGTAGTTTTGATTTGCATTTCCCTGATAGTTAGTGATGTTGAACGTCTTTCTTGTGCCTGTTAACCATCTGTATATTTTCTTTGGAGAAATGTCTGTTCAGATCTTTTGCCCATTTTTAAATTGAGTTGCTAGTTTTTTTGTTGTTGAGATGTATGAGTTCTTTATGTATTTTGGATATTAACCCCTTATCATTGTATGATTCTTTATCAAAGATTGTTGATGAAGGAATTCATTACTGTTGATCTCTTCAGAGAATTTTTTTTCCTTCTTCTTACTGAAGTGTATTGACCTTTTTATTTTACCCCACAGATATCTTTTCCTCTTCTCTGCTTTTTGGACTTTGCTTAGAAGTCTAATTTTTCTTAAGATAGGCAAAAATTCACCCTTATTTTGAGACCCAGCCTTTTCCCTCAAAGAACATTTTTTTTTAGTTTATGAGTATGAGGAAACATTTTTGATACAATGCCAACTCTTTCCTGCCTGTTTAACTGTCTTTGGTATTTCTCACTTTCCCTTTGGTCTTACTGTCCTTTCCCAGACCTTCTACTAAAATGGCAGGTCAGTAGCCCTAATTTCTTTAAAAGGAATAGAATAAACAATTCTTGAGTACTTGCCCTCTGCAAGGCACTTTATATTATATCTCATTTAATACTCAAAACACCATACTAGGAAGGTTTTCCAAATATCGCCACTTAAAGATGAGGAAACTGAAATTCAGGGAGGTTAAGTAACTTGTCCCAGCTTTACAACTAGGACTTGGAAAAGTTAGAACTGATAATTCTAAAAGCTATGGGTTTTTTTTTTTTGTAGCAATACATGGTTGCTCCCAGTCCATTATTAGAATCTTATCATATCTAGTTCAGTGATGGGTACATAGTGGGTGGTCAAAAATGCTTACTCACTTGTACTGAATTCCTATTATAACATACCCTTACTACATTTAAAAGCCAGAGAGAGGGCTAATGGTCCTCTTACTATAAAATAATGATGCCTAAGGACTAATTCCACACTTCATCTTAGAGTAGATCTCTGTCCTTGGTGTCTCTGCTCTTGAGTGTGTGGTGATGTTTATTAAATCACTGTACATCCTGTGCCAAGCATAGGGCCTGGCACATAGTAGGTACTTGATAAATATTTGTTGAGAGAATAATGAATAGGTTAGGTTGTGGTGGTCTGGAATCCATCAAAATTGTAAACAAAGGTCCTTAATTCATGTTACTTAAGGGTAGTTGTCCTTCCAGTGGTTGTTTCTGGATCTGCGTTTGCAATCACCGTTAACCAAAAGAGTCCCCGAGTCTACAGAGAATCTATGCATCTAATGTAATAAAATATTCTTATGCGGAAAATAGAGGCCTTGAGGAGCTGCAGTTTACATGTGAAGAAGGAGCTCTCACATCTTGAGAGTCTTACTGTTTTAGACCTAGCTTGTTTATTCAGAAGGAAAAAAATTACAGGGAAAAACTAAAACAGACAAAAGCTAAATGGACGACTGCTAGTAATCTGATATGAGGAGGGAGTAGAATTCCTGGATTCTGTTCCCAGCCTGGCAGCTGATTTATTCCACTACTTCCCGCCCCTGGTTTGTTCCCCCAGTAGTCTCATTTCCTTTGCTAGTACAGGAGAGGGCTGCGATGAGGATATGGAAGTAAGCATTGTGAAACCTTGATGACATCGGTAGACTGATGATTACTACCATGGAGACCGTGACATGCTCACCTTCTGGAAGTCCTGGTTTACTGAAGTTGGAAGGGCTCTGGAAGTAACTGGGAGCGTAGGCTGAGAAGTAAAATTTTCTTGGGAATGAAGGAATATAGGGTAAGTTTTTGTGTTATGCATATTAACCTGTGATCCCTTTTCTGGAGTTGTTAGTCATGGTCAGAAGTATTTGGACATGAAGGCATGCTCTTCCTTTATCTTTTTTTCACAATTGTTTAATGTTTGGGAATTGATGAACTAAAGATAATGGTCATGTGCCGTTGGGCTAATCCCATTTCCAATATACCAAAGCCATTTGGGAACCAGTTGTAAAAGGCTTTCCTTGAGGGGTGAAATTGGATTGAGGTTTGGGATCAGATTGTGGAAGACAATCTGAGAGTTAACTTGAAAGTTAAGGGGTTTGGACTTTATCCCTTAAGCAATAGAGAGTCAAGGAAGGACTGTGACGAAGAAAATTATATGTGATATTTTAGGAAGATTTATCTCATGGCTCCTCACAGGACAAAATAGAACAGTGGTAAATTCCTAGCTGCAGAGGGACCAAGGAGAGGCTAGTTAAGATATTCAGGAGTGAGATGAGGACAGATTACATTAGTGAAGCAGAAGTTGGAAAGAAAGAGATAGGGAGTCATTACAAAGGAAAAATTGACAGGACATGGTAATTGATTTGATACGGATAGTATCCTTTGCAATTAATTTGTGCTCCAGTTGTAACATGAAAGGGAGAGTTTTTCTTTTTTTAAAGAATTCACTGGGATCAAACACTGCTTATAAACTGAGGGATTAATAACATCGGCATGAGTCAAACTTAATTTGTAAAAAAATTTCGTCAGTGCAGAGCAGGTTTTTGGCCCTGTCAGTTTAACTGGAAACAATCCCTTTTCTACATTTTTTTTTTGCCTGTCTCCTCTCTCAGAAGGCAAAATAAACCCAGACAATTGGATAGTGGAAGAGGGGGTTAAGAAATGTTTTCCAAGTATTAGTACGTGGGCAGAAAAAACTTTTGTATTTAAGATTTCCCCAGATATATATGACATATCTGTGTGACAAATATGTATGAATCTAGTTAACATATGTGGGAAAATATTTCCTAGTAGCTAATACTGCACCCTTAAACCTTCCATATTGTCCTATGGTTATATCTTGCTTATAAATAGGGACTAGTTGACTGAGTAGGTGGTCTAGATAATTATCATCATCACTATTTTTGTCATCAGGTGGCTATTTTTATTACTAATGACTTTTATTAAATGTTTAATATGACCCAGACATTGTACCCACATTATACCTACTATTTTATTTAATTCTCATAACCATCTTATGAAGTAGGTACCATTTTTTATTATTGCACAGATGAGGAAACTCAGGCTCAGAGACATTAAATAACTTATTCAAGATCATACAGCCAGTAAGTGGAAGAGCTAGGACAGAACTTAGGTCATTTTGACCCCAAAGCTGTATTATATCTGGTAAAACACTTCCAAGTACATCTCCAGCAGGCATGTGGGGAGTATAAATTTTAGAGCTAAAAATCAGCAGTGTTAGTATTATTGTATCTCCTAAAGAGAAATCTGATTATGAGGGTAAGGAATTATTTACAGAATGTTTGATGCCATTTTTCTAGGTTCCTCTCACTTTGCTACATCCTGAACACATTTCCATAAGTCAGTGACTAATAGTAATGAGTCATTATCTGCCCAGGTAGGTTTTTGTTTTTTTAATTGTAGCCAAAAAAAAAAAAAAAAAAAAACTACGTAAAATTTACCATCTTACAACTATAATGTAAATTCAGTAAAGTTGCAGGATACAAAATCAACATACAAAAATCAGTTTCATTTCTATGCACTAATAACAAACTGTTTGAAAAGGAAATTAAGAAAACAATTCCATTTATTTATAGAGAATAAAATACTTAGGAATAAACTTAACTAAAGAGGGGGAAGATGTGTACACTGAAAACTACAAAACATTGATGAAAGGAATTAAAGAAGACTCAAATAAATGGAAAGATATCCATGTTCATGGATTGAAAGACTTATTGTTAAAATGTCCATGCTACCCAAAGCAATCTACAGATTGAATGCAATCTATACAGAAATAGAAAAAAAAGTCCTAAAATTCACTTGGAATCACAAGGGACCCCAAACAGCCCAACTATTTTGAGAAAGAAAAACAAAGCCGGGAGCACCACACTTCCTGATTTCAAAATATGTTACAAAGCTACGGTAATTAAAACAGTATGGTACTGGTGTAATGACAGGTATATAGACCAATGGAACAGAATAGAGAGCCCAAAAATAAATCCATAAATATACAGGCAACTGATCTTCAACAAGGGTGCCAAGAATACACAATGGGGAAAGGATAGTCTCTTTAACAAATGGTGTTGGGAAAATTGGATATCTACTATTCATAGGAAAAAGAATGAAGTTGGACCCTTATCTCACACCAGGCAAAAATCAACTCAAAATGGATTATAGACTTAAACATAAGACCTGAAAGTGTAAAACTCCTAGAAGAAAACACAGGGAAAAGCTTCATGATGTTGGTCTTGGCAATAATTTCTTGGATATGACAAGAAAAGCACAGGCAACAAAAGCAAAAAAAGGACAAATGGGGCTATATCAAACTAAAAAGTTTCTGCACAGCAAAGAAAGCAACAGGGTAAAGAGGCAGCCCCCACAGAATAGAAGAAAATATTTGCAAACCGTATATCTGATAAGAGGTTAATAGTCAAAATATAAGAAACTCCTTTAACTCAAGAGCAAAAAATCAAATAACCTGATTAAAAACTGGGCAAAGGACTTGAATAGACATTTCTCCACAGAAGACATACAAATGGCCAACAGATATGTGAAAAGTTGGTCAATATTACTAATCATGAGGGAAGTGCAAATAAAAAACACAATGAGATATTACCTCATACTTGTTAGGATGGCTATTATCAAACAAACAAAAGACAAGTGTGGGGAGGATGTGGAGAAATTGAAACCCTTGTATATGTTGGTGGGAGTATAAAATGCTGCAGCCACTATGCAAAACAGTATAGGGGTTCCTCAAAAAATTAGCAATAAAAATACCATATGATCCAGCAATACCACTTCTGGGTACTTATCCAAAAGAATTGAAATCACGATCTCAAGGATATTTGCACTCCTGTGTTTATTATAGCATTATTCACAATAGTCAAGATATGGAAACAACCTGTCCATTAACAGGTGAGTGGATAAAGAAAATGTGGTATATACATACAATGGAATGTTATTCAGCCTTAAAAAATAATGAAATCCTGTCCTATATGACAACATGGATGAATCTTGAGGACATTATGATAAATGAAATAATCCAGTCACAGAATGGCAAATACTGCATGATGCCACTTATATGAAGTATCTAAAATAGTCAAACACGTAGAAGCAGAGTAGAATGATGGTTGCCAGGGACTGGGGTGAGAGGACATAGAGAATTTCTATTCAACGGGTAAAAAATTTCAGTTATTCAAGATGATTAAGTTCTAGAGATATGCTGTACAACATTGTGTAACATCTGCTGTAACAAAACTGTATCGTACACTTAAAATTTTAAGAGTTGACCTCACCTTAAGTGTTCTTATCACAATAAAAAAAAGATTTCTATCATAACAATATTATAAAACCTGAAGGTTTATTATATGAATATATTAGGGTATTAAAGTGTTCTCTGTGACTATTTTTGGTGTCCTAACTCAAATGTAAGCTCTATGAAAGTAGAGTCCTTCTCTTTTATTTTTTCCCCATATCCTGTGCTTTTAAAATGGTGGAAAACCAACAGTAGATAATTAATACTTTGATTAATGAAGAGATTGGTTAATTATGAGAAAAGTAAGGACATTTCAAACTGATATTTTTGAACATTTACTATTTGCCAGATGCTGTGCTAAAGGTTTAGTATAGTTTGTTTCGTTTGAATATATACAAGACCCTGAGAGAAGGTTGTTGCTACTCACCTTTTAATGATGAAGTATCTGAGATTCAGAAACATAAGTGAGTTGTGTGAGATATTATGGTTAGTAAGATTTAAAACAAGATCTTTGATGTTTCTGAGTGTTTGTTTTTTCTTACTTCAGAGATTTATCTCTTTAGCTAGTAGTAAATTATTGTGACCTTGTAGCAAAAATTTACTACTTTAACCATTTTTAAGTGTACATTTCAGTAGTGTTATTCCCAGGTAGTTTTGAGTCCATGGAAAGGATATATCCTCTCTATCTTCTTCATCTTTGTCAGATTCATGTTTTACATTAATAATTCTATCTTACATTTACATGGTGTATTATTGTTTACTAAGCACTTGACATATAGGTGTCATTTAATCTTCAAACCACCGTCAGGTAGGTGCTCTTCTTCGTATTTCAATGAAGAAGAAACAGACTTAGAAGTGAGGTGACTTGCCCAGTTCAAACAGCTTAAATTGCTCAGAGCTGGACCTTGAACTTGGTACTTCTAACTCTGTGTTTAGTACTTTTCCTACTGTAACCTGTTAAAGTTACTAGGGTGTTCTAGGAGTTGGAGGAACCGCAATTTGCCAATGCTGGTGATTCAGAGGTGAATAACACTATGCTTGCTTTTAAGGAACTCCTCTTGTAGGAAAGACAGATTTGTGCATAATTCATATGAAACAGAATGTTAATGTTAACCTAGAGACACGTGCAAGGTTTGGTGTTAGCAGAGAGACATGAAGAACTAAGTCATCCTTAACTGGAATACAAATTTTCGTCTCTCCTTATATATCTGTAGGACAGTATTTCTCTAACAGGAATCTGAAAACTCCTGGAGGGTAGTATGCCTCTGTCCATGTCTTCTCAGCTGTCCAGGAATTCTTTACTAGAATTAAAAACTTTATGTTTCATCCTAATGGTAATCTAATATATATGTGGATCTAGCTACATTCTAATTAATCCAGATGAACACTTCTGCCACAGGATTTTATTATCTGTCTTTGTTGGTCTTTAGGATTGTATTGGTGCCAAGACCTACTACTTTAATTGTCTGAATTTATGGGGAAAGAGCAGGGGTAAACTTAATACATGAATGATGTGATTTGCCGAAATGAAGGCACAGTCATGTCAAGAGTGGGCTATAGGAACAAAAGTTTAGAAATAGTTCAAATAGAGGGAAGTCATGGGGGAATTGAATGGTCTATAGGGCCTACACCAGATTCAAGGTGATTATGATGATAATGATGACAGTGACAAGGATGATGATACTGGTTATGGTGACAGTTAACATTTTTTGAGTGCTTACTATGTACCAAGTACTGTGCACTTTGCAGATATTAGCTCATTCATTTATCATAATAATACTATGAACTAAACATTTTTATTTCCTTATTTTCTATGTAAGAAAACTGAGGCATAACTTGTGCCATAAATCTTAGCTATAATCACATCATGAGTGGTGATTTGGTATTTCAATAAAAATGATGCCATCATCGCCTTAAATTGATGGCAGTAATTTAAATTTTATGGATTTTTTTGGTTTGTTTCTATTCAACATATAAATTTGTTTGTTTTTTGTAATTGCTTAAGAACTATAGGTAAAGGCTGGCTTTTATGTTTTTAAATACTTAGATAACATGATGATAAAAATAATTTATTTTAATTTTGAGAGCAGTCCATGAAAATTTCTTTTTTCCCCTCTTTATCTTTAGTTTTTAAATTCTCTTCAATTTTATTTATTTTTTATTGTGGTAACATTGGTTTATAACATTATGTAAATTTCAGGTGTACATCATTATATTTCACTTTCTGTGTAGATTACATCAGGTTCATCACCCAAAGACTAATTACAGTTCATCACCACACACAGGTGCCTAGTCACCCCTTTCACCCTCCCTCCCTCACCACCAATCCGATCTCTGTCTCTATGTGATTGTTTGTTGTTGTTTTTATCTTCTACTTATGAGTGAGATCATATGGTATTTGACTTTTTTCCTCTGACATTTCACCTAGCATAATGCCCTCAAGGTCCATCCATGTTGTCACAAATGGCTGGATTTCATCATTTCTTATGGCTGAGTAGTATTCCATTGTGTATATATACCACATCTTTATCCATTCGTCCATTGATGGGTACCTAGGTTGCTTCCAAGTCTTGGCTATTGTGAATAATGCTGCCGTGAACATAGGGGTTTGTGTATCTTTATGCATTCATGTTTTCATATTCTTTGGATAAATACCCAGCAGTGGAATAGCTGGATTGTATGGTATTTCTAATCTTAATTATTTGAGGAATCTCCATACTGTTTTCCATTGTGGCTGCACCAGTTTGCACTCCCACCAGCAGTGTATGAGAGTTCCCTTCTCTCCACATCCTCTCCAACAGTTGTTTCCTGTCTTGTTAATTATAACCATTCTGACAGGAGTGAGATGACATCTCATTGTAGTTTTGATATGCATTTCCCTGATAGTTAGTGATGCTGGACATCTTTTCATGTGCCTGTTGGTCATCTGTATATCTTCTTTGGAGAAATGTCTGTTCAAATCTTTTCCCATTTTTTAATTGTGTTAGTTTTTTTTTGTTGAGATGTATGAGTTCTTTATATGTTTTCTATATTAACCCCTTATCAGATATGTAGTTTGCAAATATGTTCTCCCATTTGTTAGGTTGTCTTGTCATTCTGTTGATGGTTTCCTTTGCTGTGCAGAAGCTTTATAGTTCGATGTAATCCTACTTGTTTGTTTTTTTCTATTGTTTCCCTTGCCCTGTCAGACATGCTACTTGAAAATATGCTGCTAAGACCAATGTCGAAGAGTGTACTGCCTATGTTTTCTTCTAGAAGTTTCATGGTTTCAGATCTTACATTCAAGTCTTTAATTCATTTTGAGTTAATTTTTCTGTATGGTGTAAGATAATAGTCTACTTTTGTTCTTTTGCATGTGGCTGTCCAGTTTTCCCAGCACCGTTTATTGAAAAGACTTGCCTTTCTCCATTGTATGTTCTTGGCTCCCTTGTCGAAAATTAGCTGTCCATAGATGTGTGAGTTTATTTCTGGGCTCTCAATTCTGTTCCATTGATCTGTGTGTCTGTTTTCTGTTTTTGTGCCACTACCATGCTTTTTTGGTTACTATAGCTTTGTAGTATATTTTGAAATCAGGGA
This sequence comes from Equus quagga, assembly GCF_021613505.1. Lineage (NCBI taxonomy): Eukaryota > Metazoa > Chordata > Mammalia > Perissodactyla > Equidae > Equus > Equus quagga. The sequence continues at coordinate 154,723,914 of NC_060268.1, read as the reverse complement.
ATATGATACCTCCAGCTTTGTTCTTTTTTCTCAGGATTTCTCTGGCTATTCGGGGTCTTTTGTTGTTGCATATAAATTTTAGGATTCTTTGTTCTATTTCTGTGAAAAATGTTGTTGGAACTTTGATAGGGATTGCATTGAATCTGTAGATTGCCTTAGGAAGTATGGTCGTTTTGGCTATGTTATTTCGTCCACTCCAAGAGCATGGAACATCTTTCCACTTCTTTGTGTTGTCTTCAATTTCTTTCAACAATGGTTTATAGTTTTCAGTGTACAGATCTTTTACCTCTTTGGTTAAGTTTATTCCTAAGCATTTTATTCTTTTTGTTGCAATTGTTAATGGGATTGTAGTCTTGATATTTCTTTCTGCTACTTCGTTGTTAGTGTATGGAAACACAACTGATTTTTGTATCCTGCAACTTTACCATATTCATTTATTATTTCCAGAAGTTTTTTTGTGGATTCTTTAGAGTTTTCTATATATAAAATCATGTCATCTGCAAATAGTGACCGTTTCACTACTTCCTTTCCAGTTTGGATCCCTTTTATTTCTTTTTATTGCCTGATTGCTCTGGTTAAGACTTCCAATACTATGTTAAGTAAGAGTGGTGAAAGTATCCTTGTCTGGTTCCTGTTCTTAGAAGGATAGCTTTCAGTTTTCCTGCATTGAGAATGATATTAGCTGTGGGTTTGTCATATATGGCCTTTACTATGTTGAGGTGCTTTCCTTCCATACCCATTTTATTCAGAGTTTTTATCACAAATTGGTGCTATATCTTGTCAAATACTTTCTCTGCATCTATGGAGATGATCATGTGATTTTTATTCTTCATTTTGTTAATGTGGTGTATCATGTTGATTGATTTGCAAATGTTGAACCATCCCTACATTCCTGGAATAAATCCAACTTTGTCATGGTGTATGATCTTTTTAGCGTATTGTTGTATTTGATTTGCTAGTATTTTGTTGAAGATGTTTGCGTCAATGTTCATCAGTGATATTGGTGTGTAATTTTCTTTTTTTGTGTTGTTCTTGTCTGATTTTGGTATCAGGGTAATGCTGGCTTTGTAGAATGAGTTAGGAAGCTTCCTCTCCTCTTCAATCTTTTGGAAGAGTTTGAGAAGGATAGGTATTAAGTTCTCTTTGAATGTTTAGTAGAATTCACCAGGGAAGCTACCTGGTCCTGGGCTTTTAGTTTTTGGTAGGTTTTTCATTGCTGTTTTGATCTCCTTACTGGTGATTGGTCTATTCAAATTCTCTATTTCTTCTTGATTTAGTTTTGAAAGGTCGTATGATTTTAAGAATTTATCCGTTTCTTTTGGATTATCCAATTTGTTGGCATGTAGCTTTTTGTAGTATTCTTTTATAAGCTTTTGTATTCTGAGATGTCTGTTGTAATTTCTCCTCTTTCATTTCTGATTTTATTTATTTGAGGCTTCTGTTTTTTTTGTTGGCGGGTCTAGCTAAAGGTTTGTCAATTTTGTTTATCTTTTCAAAGAACCAGCTCTTGGTTTTATTGATTTTTTTTCTATTGTTTTTTTAGTCTCTAGTTCATTTATTTCTGCTGTGATTTTTATCATTTCCTTCCTTCTACTGTTTTTGGGCTTTGTTTGTTCTTTTTCCACTTCCTTTAGGTACACTGTTAGGTTATTTGAGATTTTTCTTGTTTGTTGAGGTAGGCCTGTATTGGTATAAACTTCCCTCTTATAACTGATTTTGCTGTGTCACATAAGTTTTGGCATGTCATATTTTCATTTTCATTTGTCTCCAGGTATTTTTGGATTTCTCCTTTGATTTCCTCATTGACCCAATTGTTGCTCAGTAGCATTGTGTTTAAACTTCACATATTTATGGTTTTTCTTTGTTTCTTCCTGTAGTTGATTTCTAGTTTCATACCGTTGTGGTCAGAAAAGATGCTTGGTATTTTTTCAAGCTTCTTAAATTTATTGAGGCTTGTTTTGTGGCCTAATATGTGATCAATCCTGGACAATATTGTCTGTGCTTTTGAGAAGAATGTGTATTGTGAGGTTTTTGGATAGAATGTTGTGTATATATCTACTAAGTCCATCTGGTCTAATGCATCATTTAAGGCCACTGTTTCCTTATTAATCTTCTGTTTGGATGATCTATCCATTGGTGTAAGTGGAGTGTTAATGTCGCCTACCATTGTTGTGTCACTGTCTATTTCTCCTTTTATGTCTGTTAATAATTGCTTTATATATTTAGGTGCTCCTATGTTGGCTGCATAGATATTTACAAGTGTTATATCCTTTTGTTGGATTATTCCTTTTATTATTATGTAGTGCCCTTCTTGTCTCTTGTTATAGTTTTTGTTTTAAAGTCTGTTTTGAATGATATAAGTATTGCTACGCTAGCTTTTTTTTCATTGCCATTTGCATGTAGTATCTTTTTCCATCCATTTACTTTCTTTTTTACTCAATCAGCCACCCTTTGCCTTTTGATTGGAGCATTTAGTCCATTGACACATAAAGTAGCTATTGATAAGTATGTGCTTATTGCAATTTTGTTACTTTTTTTCTGGGTATTATAGTCGTTCTTCTCTGTTCCTTTCTTCTTCTCTTGCTCTATTCCCTGAGGTTTGATGACTTTCTTTATTATTATGTTTGAGTTCCTTTCTCTTATTTTTTGGGTATATTTATTATAGGTTTCTGGTTTGTGATTACCATGAGGTTCATATATAATAACCTACATATATAGCAATGTCTATTAAGTTGATTGTTTCTTTAGTTTGACCTCTTGCTAAAAGCTCTACTTTTTACTCCCTTCTTCGTACATTTTATATTTCTGATATCATGTCTAACCTCTTTTTGTGTATGTGTGTGTATCTTTTACCCTCTTATTATAGAAATAGGTAATTTTAGTAGTTTTGTCTTTTGTTCTTCATATTATTTTCATAGGTGGTTGATCTGCTACCTTTCTATATTTTTTGCCTTTACTAGTGATTTTGTTGCTTTTTTCTTTTTTGGGTAATTTTCTTATTCCTATTCGTGGTCTTCTCTTTCCCACTTAAATAAGTCCCTTTAGCATTTCTTGTAAGACTGATTTCTTGGTGATAAACTCCTTTAAGTTTTGCTTGTCTGGGAAACTCTTTATCTCTTTTCCATTCTGAATGATAACCTTCCTGGGTAGATTATTCTTGGCTGTAGGTTTTTTTCCTTTCAGCACTTTAAATATGTTGTGACACTCCCTTCTAGCCTGTAAGGTTTCTGCTGAGAAGTCAGCTGGTAGCCTTATGGAGTTTCCTTTGTATGTGACTTGTTGCCTTTCCCTTGTGGTTCTTAGGATTCCCTCTTTACCTTTAATTCTTGACATTTTACTTATAATGTATCTTGGGCTCTTTGGGTTTATCTTCTTTGGTGCTCTGTGTGCTTCCTTTACCTGGATGTCTGTTTCCTTCCTTAGGTTAGGAAAGTTTTCAGCTATTATTTCTTCAGATAAATTCTCTGCTCCTTTGTCTCTCTATTCTCCTTCTGGGACACCCATAATACAAATGTGAGTGTGCTTGATGTTGTCCCAGAGGTCCCTTAGAGTGTTCTCATTCTTTTTAATTCTTTTTTATCTGTTCAGCTTAGGTGATTTCCTCTAGTCATTTGTCCAGCTCACTGATCTGTTCTTTTGTATCATCTACTCTGCTATGGCATCCCTCCAGTGAATTTTTCATTTCCAGTATTGTATTCTTCATTTCTGATTGGTTCTTTTTTTATATTTTACAATTCTTTGTTGAAATTCTCACTCAGTTCATCCATTCTTCTCCAAAGATAGGTTAGCATCCTCATGACTTTTTGTTTGAAATCTTTGGCAGGTAGATTATTTGTGTTTCACTTAGTTCTTTTTCTGGACTTTTGTCTTGTTCCCTTACTTGGAACGTATTCCTTTGCTTCCTCATTTTGCCTCTTTTTCTGTGCTTATATGTAGATATTAGGTAGGTCAGTTACATCTCCTGATCTTGGAGAGGTGGCTTATGTAAGAGATGTCTTATGAGGCCCAGCAGTGTCCTTCCTTCTCTCACCAGTTCCAAATGTTCCAGGAGTGTCCCTTGTGTGGGCTACATGTGTCCTTCTGATGTGGCAGGGTTGCTCTTACTGCAGGTGCACGTGGAGGCTAGACTGTCCCTCTGGCCAGCTGGTTGTAGTACTCAGCTGCATGTGGCTGATATGGACCCTTCAGTCACTTTATTGGGCATGGAGAGCTCCCGTGAAGTTGGCTGCAACATCTAATAGCACATTCCTGTTGCAGTTTTTCTGTTAAGTGAATAGGCCCCCAATGTGGTTGGTTGCTAGGCTCAGGGGCTTGCAATTGCTGTGGGCCTCTGGCCTGCAATGCTCTTGTTAGCTCTCTGTAGATTGCAGCTGAGTGGGGCTGGCCCCAGGTACTGGAACACCCAATTGTTTCAGGCTTTGGAAAGTGGGCTGATACCCTATGTGGCTGTTTGAGAAGCACAAATCTTCTGCAGCTGATAAGCCCCGCTGCCCACAGGGCCACACACACAGTCAACACAGTCCTGCCTCATGTGTGTGCCCTGACCCAATGAAGTGGACCCAGTTGCCCCACTGCAGAGGCTCCACACACTCCACCCATGCCCCACACTCCACCTGCTCCTTGCACACGCCCTGCCTTGCAGAGGTGGACCCACTCACCCAGCTGCAGAGAATCCAGACACCCAGGCTATGCAGGCCCACAAGTTTGAAGGGCTTGCTGTTGGGTGGGGCCGGTCCCTAGGGCAGGCTGTCTGTCCTGGCTGAATTGTGTTAAGTCAACTCTAGTGGTCTAGTGGGTGGGGCAGACCCCGGACTAACAGGCCACGGGAAGAACTCCAATCACGTTTGCCAGCCTCTATGTCAGCTTGCCTGTGCTAGGTCACAATAATAGCTGCTGCCATTGTCTGTCTCTGGAGAGGTCTCACCTCTCACTGAGATGTACCTAGAGCCTATCAGATGGGTCTGTTTTCAGCCAAGGACTGTTCACCTCTCTTGTGATTTTTGGTTGCTTTCCAAAATGGGTGAATTTGTGCTTGGGCCCTTTAATAGCTGGCTTTTTTCCCCTTATGACCAATAGCTTTTCTGGGGGTATTCACTGTTGTTGTTAGTAGCCAGAAAAGCCAGATATTGTGACACTTGTCTCAGTTGTGCTGAGTCCAAAAGCTGCTTATAGCAGTAACACTCCCCTACTCAGGTCCCCCACTCCTCCGGGGAAGGCTGTGTACCTTAGGATTGCTCCTGGCTGGCCATGAAGTGCTGTGGCTTGCCAAGGTGGCTTTTTTCTCTCCAGAAAGGAATTTCTGCCACTTCCACCTCAGTCATGACTGTCCCTTGTTGATGGAGTTCTTTTTATTCAGTTTTCAGTTCTCTCTCAGGGGTAATTGTTCCAAGAATAGTGGTAAATTTGTTGTGTCCATGGGAGCAGGTGAGTTCAGAGTCTGCCTATGTTGCCATCTTGACACCAACCTCCCTCTTTGTCTTGAAAAGGAGAGGAGCTATATCTGAAGCACACTGCCAGGGAACGTCATAGATATTCTAATCTGTCCCTCTTGTCCTCTATCACAGCATTATGCCACTCTCTGGGTCTAGAAACTGAAATAGTGGACTCCCAACTTTTTTGACATATACTTCTGTTAGTAAAAACTTTTGAGCACATCCACAGATTTTCTTTATTTATTTATAAATTATATATTTGCATTATTATATGCTCTGCTAATATAGTATAGTCACAACAATATAAATTATAACGTAGTAAAATGTATACATAGATGTCACATTATTTTCTTCTCACATCCTTGGTGCACACATAACCCATTTTCGAGACCACTGGTATAGAAGACAGAGTTTTAGATTAAGATTCAGCATACTGGATTCTATTCCTGGCTCCACTGACTTGGCCAAGTAATTTATTATTTCTGGGCCTCTGTTTATTCTTAAAACTTGAATTTCCTAGGCTGTTTTTTTCCGTAAGCAAATTATAACTTTACTCTTTGTTACAATATGGTTAGTCTAGGGTTGTAGGTAATGATTGGTGTGCATACTAATTGTAGGCGTCAGGACATTTGAACATAATTCTTGCCAACATTATCCACATTTTATTTGTGGTGGGTTAACTCCTTGGATTTTTTTAGCAAAAGATGTTCCCATGATCCTGAATATATATGAAATATAGCTTATCAAATATCGTTTGTGAAACATTTGTTTAAACCAAGTTAAATAGGTTTCTTTAAGGAGTTATTAATATACTAATATGCAGTATAAATGTCTAAGAGAGGGATAAAGTATCTATTTCATGAGACCAGTGTTTCACAGAACATGCTTTGAGAATCCCTGGGTCTCAGAATTTTTTTGGAGTCATTGTGGTATAGCAGTTAAGGACATTGGCTTTAGAGTCAGACAGAACTGTATTTGAACTCTGAATGAAGCTAGAAAAACTCCATAGGGAGGCAGGCACTTGGGGAGATTAATGTGGGGTAACAGAAGCATCTATGTAGGCAAATTCTCAGAGACTTGGAGGCAGTCTTTCTGCTTCCAGAGCATCTCTTGGGCCCCCTTTGACGAAGAGAACAACGAGAACTCCCCATCAGGCAGCATGGTCAATTAATTCAGAGGAGGGCAAGACATTCTAGGATATTTCAAGGGATTCCCTCTCTCTCAAAAAGGACCCACATGAGATGCACTGCTCTCTTCAGAGCCATGGTCAGAGCCCACTCGGAAGATTATGTTCTACATAAACAAAAATAAACAAACTGGCAAGCAAAACAGAAAAAAATCATACTTGGCATGGAATTGGTTATCTGTATCAAGCAGTCAAGTGAGTTCTTTCAGGACACTAACTTTGGCACTTCCTAACTTAGGGTTAAGCTGCAGTCTTCATGTGGGTCTGATGTCATTTTGTGTTTAGCTCTCACTAGGCAATAATCAAACTTTGCAGCAGAGAGCACTTTATTAGATTTCCACATAATGTCAAAACAACTTAAGTAAGTTCATGCTTTTTAATGAGGCCCTCTCCTCTCCTCCCAAACATGGGGTCTTTTCCTCCTCAGTTGTCTACTCTGACACATAGAAAAGGAGAGAAAGGTAGGTGTCTCTGCCTTTTGGGGGAATGTGGGATCTTCCATTTAAACTTACTCTCGTGTGTTTAGCTTTCTTGGCCTGTTTATGTAAATATAAGAAGCTAGAAGCCAGTGAAAATAAAAATCATGAAGCTATCCATGAGACATGCAGAAGCAGCCTCCTTGAATGATAAACAAGCTCAGCTGCAGAAAGATCTGTGGTCTGATATTCATTACTGAAAAACTTCCATTGGATGGACAGTTTGTCCAGATGAGTTAATTGATTTTAAGAGCTCTCTGTCCTCTTAGAAATATACCATTCCAAACTAGCTGAAAACATGTTTACTTTGAACATTCATCAGTAATTCTGGGTCAGTCACCCCACAGCTTGGTTTGCTTTGGTGCCAGCTGCATGTGGCAGAGAAGTTAACTAGATGTCTCTCATTGTGTTAAAAGAGGGGAAAGTCATGTAGGGGAACGGGACTCTTGCAGAAAGAAGGAATATGGAGTTTCCAGTTCTCCCCAGGACTGGGATGCCATGAGCACAGAGACTAGTTCATATGAATCCGTAAGGAACTCAGAGGCTTTTTCCAAGGACAGCTTCTCATCTCTGCAAGTGAATTTCCATTTCGATATTCTGAAAATATTTGAACAAATTATTTCACTTACCCAAAGGCTATTTTTCTATCTCAAATTTACCCTGCCTTCCAAGTCCTATTTGAATCCTACCTTTACTCCCAAACTTTCTCTTATTGCAATGGCTTTATTAATTTCTTGTTCGAAGTTCTAAAGTGCTGGGATATTATAGCCGTGCTCTTTTCCAACGTATTGTATTGTCTCGTGGTGTTGAAAGTATACTAAGTAGGTCTCTCATTTAGATTTGAGTAAGGAATTGCCTTGTGAGTAGGTAGAACAAGTGACAACCTTTGCAAATGATTTTTAAAAAAATTTCCTCTTCTTCTGCCACCTTCCCATCCCATTTTTATTGATCAGCATTATTTAGGTAAAATTTGTCAATTTTAAGCATACAATTTGATACATTTCGACAGCTATATTCATTTGTTAACTACTACTGTAATCATGATATAGAACATTTCTCAAAAAGTTTCTTCTTGCCTCTTTATAGTTAACGCCCCACTCCCCCTAGGAACTACTGATCTGCTTTCTATTGCTATAGTTTTACATTTTCTAGACTTCTATTTAAATGAAATCAGGCAATAGAAAGCCTTTTAGTTGGGCTTCTTTCACTTAGTGTAACCCTTTGAAGATTCATAAATGCTGTTGCATGTCTCAGTAGTTTGTTTCTTTTTAATGTTAAGTTGTTTCCATTGATGGATATACTACAATTTGTTTACCCATTTTCCACCTGATGGAAATTTGAGTTCTTTCCAGTTTTTGGCTTTATGAATAAAGCTGCTATGAAAATTCATATCTTTACATGGATGTATGTTTTTTTCCTTTGGGATAAATACCTGGGAGTGGAATTGCTGGATTGTGTGGTAAGTGTATGTTTAACTTTTTAAGAAACTGACAAACTTTTTCTCAAAATGATTAGACTATTTTGCATCCCCATCACCAATGTATGAGAGTTCCATTGCTCCACATCCTCATCAAAGTTTGTTATGGTCAGTCTTTTTAATGTAAGCTATTTAGTGAGGGTGCAGTGGTATTTCATTGTGTTTTTATTTGCATTTCCCTAATGACTAATGATATTGAGCATGTTTTATGTGCTTATTTGCCATGTACATTTTCTTTGGTGAAATTTCTGTACAAATCTTTTGTCTTTAAATTGGGCTGTTTGTCTTATTAAATTGTAAGAGTTTTTATATATTCTGGATACAAATCCTTTGTCAAATATTTATTTTGTCAATATTTCCCCCTTCTATCTGGTTTAACTGCCATTTTCTTAAAACATGTCTTTTGAGGAGTAAAACTTTTTAATTTTGATGAAGTCCAACTCATTAAAAAAAGTAATTTATGCATTTTGTATTCTAGGGTTTACAAAATACATTTTTAAATGATCAGAATCTACTTTCAATTAATATACAGTTTCATGTGTAGTGTAAGTGCCATATTTCTCCCTCCCATCCATGATGCTGTTGATGTCATATTTTAACATATGCTATTCACAAAATTCATTGTTCTTATTTTTGATTGAACCATTCAGCTGTCTCTTAGAGTAATTAAAAATGAGGAAAAAGGATTTTGTTTTACCTTCATTTACCTTCTGACACTTGTCAATGTTTTTGACATCCAAGTTTCTGACCTATATCATATTCCTTCTGCCTGAAGACTTTCTTTAACATTTCTTAAAGAGTAGGTATGCCAGTAATGAATTTGTTTGTCTGAGAAAGTATTTCTCCTTTACTTTTGAAGGATGTGTTTGCATAGTATACAATTCTGGGTTGACCTTTTTTTTTTCTTTCAACATTTTAAAGATGTCACTCCATTTTCTTCCATGGTTTCTGATGAGAAGTTTGCTGTAATTCTTATTCTTGTTTCTCTGTGGCAATGTATCCTTTTTTCCTCTGTTTTCAAGATTTTCTCTTTATCTTTGGTTTTTAGCATTTTTACTTTGGTATTCCTAGGGGTGTGTGTGTGTGTGTGGTGGTTATTTATCCTGTTTAGTGTTATCTGAGTTTATTGGATCTGACCATGGTTTGTTATTTGTCACTTATTTTGGAAAATTCTTAGCCATTATTTCTTCAGCCCTGGTGTCCCTTTGTTTGCCTTTTAGGATTCCAGTTATGCATGTAATATACTGTTTGTTATTGTTCCTCTGCTCTTGGGTTCTCTGTTCTTTTTTTTGCTCTCTTTTTTTCTTTGCATTTCATTTAAGTAGTCTCTGTTTGACCTGTCCTCTCTTGCTTGCATTGTTTCTGACAAAAAGTCTGCTGTGATTCATATATGTGTATTATATATCTACATATATATATATATATATATATTTTTTTTTTTTTTTCTCCCCTATATCTACTGTGCCTTTTTGCTCTGTCTACTTTTAAGAGTTTCTTTTTATCTTTGGTTTTCAGTAATTTGATTATGATGTACTTTAGTATTATGTTCTTTCTGTTTTTTTCTTGGGGTTCTCTGAGTTTATAGATTTCATCTAATTTGGAAGTTTTTTTTTTTTTTTAAAGATTGGTACCTGAGTTAACAACTGTTGCCAATCTTTTCTTTTTTTTCCCTGCTTTTTCTCCCCCAGTTCCCCCAATACATAGTTGTATATTTTAGTTGTGGGTCCTTCTAGTTGTGGCATGTGGGATGCCGCCTCAGTGTGGCCTGATGAGTGGTGTCATGTCTGCGTCCCGGATCTGAATCAGCAAAACCGCAGGCACCGAAGCAGAGCTCATGAACTTAACCACTTGGCCATGGGCTGGCCCCTAATTTAGAAGTTTTGACCATTACTTTTTCAAATATTTTTTCCCTGTCTTCTCCCATCCCTTTTTTGTACCAATTACTCATATGTTAGGCTGCTTAATATTATCTGATAGCTCAATAATGCTATGTTAAAATTTTTTCAGTTTTTTTTTCCCTCTCTATATGTCATTTTTACTCTCTATATGTCATTTTGGATAGTTTCTACTGCTATGTCTTTAATTCCATTAATCTTTTCTTCTGCAATGTCTAAGTTACTGTCAATCCGGTCCAATATGCTTTTCATTTCAGTTTTTTTTTGTTTCTAGAAATTCAATTTGTTTCTTTTATATCTTTTGTGTTTCTCATTTTCACTCTTGTGCTTTCTTTTATCTTCCCAAACATATAGAATATATTTTTAATAGTTTTTTCATATCTTTGTTTACTACTTGCATCATCTGTGTCATTTCTGTGTCTACTTATATTTATTGCTTTCCCTCCTATTTATAGGTCATATTTTCTTGCTTCTTTGTATGTCTAGTAATTTTTAATTGGATGTCTGACATTTTGAATTTTACATTGTTGGATGCTAGATATTTTGATATTCCTTTAAATATTTTTTATCTTTTAGGGGGATGAAGTTAAGCTCCTTGGAGCCAGTTTGATTTTTTTTCAAGCCTTTCTGTTAAGCTTTGTTAGGGTGATCAAAAAAAGTCTTTAGTCTGTGGCTGGTTTGGCTTCTCTACTGAGGCAATACCTTTCTGAGGCAGTACTTTCTACATCCATACCCTTCTTACTCGATGCCTTGTGTGTTATGAAGTCATTTCAGTCTGGCTGGCCAGAACGCGAACTATTCCTGGTCCTGTGTGAACTGTGGTGATTGTTCCACTTTCTCCTTCCTGGTGGATCTTTTCCTTGCCCTGGTAGATTTCTCACATATGGCAGGTCATTGCACAAAGATATCAGAAAACTGCGCTACAGATCTCTGGAGCTCATGCTCTTTGTGTAGCTCCCTCCTCTCCTGTACTATCTTCTGTAAATTCTAGGTGCCTTGACCTCTCCTAATTTTGAACTCTGTCTCCTCAACTCAGCAAGACTGCTGAGTTCTGTTTGGGTTTCCCCTCCCTGTACTACAGCCTGGACGCTCTCTCCAGGCAGTGAGATAGGGTGTCGTAGGGCTCACATTTTTTGTTTTTCCTTCCTCAGGGATCACTGTCCTGTGTTTTCTCTTTGCCTATGTCTGAAATCACTTTTCCATGTATCCAGGTCCTTTTTTCAGTTATTTAAGTTAGGAGGGTTAATCTGGTTCCTGTTAGTCTATCATGACTGGATACTGAAATTCATAGTATGATTTTAAATTTCCCAGAATGTCTCCCTGTCCCCAAATATCATCCTCACAGCCTTTCAGGCTGCTTATAATCCCACCACTAAATAATCATTAATTTGGATCTTTTGGTATTTGAATATCCTAGTAAGATGCAAAAGTGCCCCGTATGAAAGGAAGCATAACAGTGCAAGTAGCTCACTAAATATGGGGCATCTGAAAGCATAGAAATGTTATAGAACTGTAACTCTAGGTACCTGGTTTCAGTCTCAGATCTACCACAAACTGTTTGTGAAACCTGGTCAAGTTATTTAACTTGTTTGGACCCAGTTTTATCATTTGTAAAGTATAAGCAAAGTGGAATAGGTGATTAGATGAAATTAGTGATTAGTTGGCCTCTGGCTGAGAGCAGAAGTAGGCCCATGCTTTACTGCTTAAGGAACTTAAATATAGTTGGGGAAACACAACTAAATTTCTTTAAAACTCCAGCAATTCATAAAGGACACTGTAGTAGAATACAATCTATTCTAAGTGCTGTGAGAGTACAGATATGTTAATCTGTTATGTTAGTACACACATAAGCTCTGAAAGAATGAGATAAGACTTTAAGGCAAAGATGGAACTCTGGGTATTCCTGAAAGGTTAGGTACTTTTGGATAAGCCAAAGGGGACAAAAGTAAGGGGAACAAGATGTTCACCTTTGTTAGAAAATTTTCATTGTCTAATGAGAAGGTAGACTTCTGAGACTGGATCAATTTCAGGGTATTATTTATGAAAATGGAAGTAATTATTCCTTTTCCTATGTCACTAAGAGCTAACGATAATTGATATTTTAATAGTGGTTATAACTCTTGTGGTTATTTTGAGATGGCTATAATATAATTTTTTTCAGCGTTATGAGTTTTGCAGACCCTTCCTACTGTTTCTTAAACAAATCCCAGGTCTAATTTGTACCCCAAATAAAATTTACTGAAATTCCATATTGTTACTCATCCCTTCGACTTCTCCTGTGTTCCCTACCTTGGTTAATGGCATCATTTCCTACCTTGTTTCTTAAGGAAAACTTTGAATATCTTTGATTCTTTTTTGAGCCTAATCTCTCGTATTTGTTAGGCTGTCAGGTATGCTTGTCCTTAACTCTGGAATCTTCTTTCTTGCTACTGCTGTGCTGCCAGCTTCTTACCTCTCTCCTTGACTGTTATGACAGATTAATGGGTGTCTCTGTTCCCTAGCTCTCCCAGTATGTTCATCGTGCTGCTATCAGAATTATTCTTGCGGCTAGCCTTCAGTAGATCACTTGTCTGATTCAGAGCTTCTGACATCTCTTCAGAGCCTGGAAGATAAAGCTCAAGCCATAAGGCACTTGTAATTTTGCTCCCAGCTGTTTTTCCCGGTTTATTCTCACCCTACTGTACTCTAGTCTTAGTATTCTAAATATGATATGTGGAGAGGGAATATTCCAAACAGGAAGCAGAGTTAGCAAACACATGAAAATATATAATGTATTTAGATTCTCCATCAGATAGACTGCTACTTATCTTTTAGTAAAGACTTGGCTAAGATGACCCCCTTTAATATATCCTGACTTAATCCCCTTTACCTGCTTATGCAGGTTATAAGTGCTTGCCACATTTTTTTGGAGTTATTTCTGTTCTTACTTGTTTCCAGAGTAGGCTGTGAACTCCATGTGGTTAGGGACCAACATGTATTCATCTTTGCATTCCTAGTGTCCAATATAGTGTGTTGAGTGCCTTGTAGGACCTGACAACTTTGTTTGAATTAATCACCAGCACACATAACTAACACGCTCTCTTGAAAGCCTGGTTCTTTCCAGGACTCCTAGTTCTGTAGGTCCCTTGAGGCTGCCACTAGGAGGCTCCAAAGCCATCCACATGAGGAAATTTGGTTTGCTTCCAAGTTAGGCAAGCAACTGATTATGCTTGACAAATTCTTATCAGAAGTTCAGATGTCTAAACCTTTGTTTTAATTTCTTTAGAATTCTGTTTTGTTTTCTGGTTGACTTTGACATTTAGCAGCTTTGGATTACACATTACCCTTTGGAGAACTTATACCTCTGTGGTGATATGCCAGGGATATAAACATTCTAGTACCAGCCAATCTACCCATACCATGGGGGAAATCACCTGTCAAAGAAGCTAAGTTAGTTTTTTCAGGCACAAAATGAAGGCAAGGGCTATTGAGTCAAATCCAGTGCCTAAACATTTCTTCTCTTCTTCATCAAAAAGCATGTATTAAGTGTAATTGTTGGCTCCTGTCCTTGCCTGTCGTTCATTTACCTTCAAAAAATTTGAATACATCAGATTGCAGCAGAAATTGCTATCTAAGATTATTGCTGTTCAGTGACCAAATATACCAGACCATTAGCTCTAGTTGGCATTCATGACTGCTGCTTTGGTGCAGTAACTTCTAAGCCATTTCTTAGAAGGTTGTGTCTTCAGGGGCTTATTGAAGTTGGGACAACCATAGAGCTTCTCAGTGGTTTTTACTGTTTGTATGTGAGGAGGTAGATAGAGAGGAGCCCATTGGTGCAGAGCTCCATTGATTTCTTCATGCATCACTGTATTCTCTTTCCACATCTAAATTCTCTCTATTCTTCAAGGCTGAGTTCATCTTCCATGAGGATTTCTCCAGGCTGTACCATTCTCTCTTTTTTCTGAATTTAGACTAGCTAAATCTTAGAGTTGGAAGAACCCGTTACTTCACAAGTCCAATGTTCTCAATGTGTGAATCCCAAGTCTGGGTTAAAATGGCCCCAGATACACTGAGTGAACCAGCAAATGTCTTGGTTTTGACCAAGCTGCTTATGTAGCTGTTCTGGTCTAAGCTACTCTTCTAAGAACTAATGCTTTTACATCAAGCTGTGTGTATCACTGCTGCAGCTACTTATGATTACACAGATTGTCCATGAGGCAGTTTATTTAGCGCTTTTGTGAAGAATCAGTCACGTCAAACAAAATATCTTTGTGGATGGAATCTCAGCAATTGCAGATGAAAGAAATGAAGTAGATGTGATACATTCTGATACTTTGTATAGATTAGAATTAGATCCAGTACTTCAGGGATGTTCACTTGAAAATAGACTTCAGGTGGATTGGATATGAGTCCTGGTGTAGAGATGAAAAAATCAGGGCTGTGGTCAATACTGTGAGGATAGCTTTAGAAATATTTAGCAGGTGAATGATTTATGCTGAGTTGTTGTGGGAAGGCTGTGCTGCTGGGTTCAGCTTCCAACCCAATTGTAGCACATGTTTTCATGAACATTCTTACGCCGGAACAATGGTGTCTTCATCTGGGAATGATGTAATACTGGAGAAATACTGCAGACCACAGAGGAGGGAGCTGAAGCAGAGTTGAATATTCATGGACATCTGCCAAGTATCCATATATATTTGCATATATTTAGTAGAAATGGATAAAAATACTTGCTGAGGCAGATTCTGCCAGGGTGTCATTTATTCTGCTGAGTGGTGGGAAGAGTATCAGCAGTTAGAGGCCTGCGTTCTAATCATTGCTTGGTACAAAATGCTGTGCAATCTTGGGCAAATCACTTCATCTCTGGCCCCAGTTTTTTAATCTGTGAATTTTAGGGTATTTTATCCCTATGGGTCCGTCTAGAGCAGAAGTCAGCAAAGTGCAGCCTGTAGGCCAAATCTGGCTCCACCTGTCTTTGTTAAATTTTATTGGAACACAGCCGTGCCCATATATTGTCTATGGCTGCTTTTGCATTACAGCAGCAGAGTTGAGTAGTTGCAATGAAGTCTGTATGGCCCATAAAACCAAAAATATGTACTGCCTGGCTCCTTATAGAAAAAGTATGCCAACCCCTGCTCTAGAGAACATTTGAAAATATTGGAGGATTTTCAATCATTGAGACTAGGGATGCTACCAGTATCTGGTTGGTGGGGGCCAAGAATGTCGAGTGTCTTGTAGGGCAGAACATAGTGAAGAGCTGTCTTACCTGAAATTCCAATAGCTCTCTTTTAAGGATCCCTTCCCTATTTTTGATTCTAAGGAGAACCACTTTTGAAAACTATAACAACTCTATTAGGCCACTAAGGCAACAGAGTTTCCCAAGGTAAATGGGTTAGGAATTTTTTTAACCACTCCCCATAATCTGAAAAAGAGTATCCACCAAGAATTTAAATCAATTATTATGGTTAACGGTGAAATGTTAGAAGCATTCCTTTAAAATTAGGAAGAAGCCAATAATGCCTGCAGGTCAGCTTTGTACTGGAGGTTCTAACCCTCACACTAATGTTGAGAACTGTGAAGGACGAGATTTTACCCTACTTGCAAGCTACAAGGTAGCCTGCCAGAATTTCATGGATGCTGGCAGAAGATATAAGACTCCTGTGTCAGACACAAAGGAGTTTATTTTTTACAGCAATAGCAGTGGCCAGAGTATCAGCAAATTTTTTGCACTGTTTTCCCGAGTCTCAGTTCCCATAGGACAACAGGAAGAGTGCTAGGTGATACTTGCACATGCAATGGTTGTATTACAGGAGGGAGCCCTGAGTTAGAGAACCTGAGTCTTTTATGAGAAGTAAACAGGCCTGACCTTTGTTCTGAAGGGAAATATTATCTTTATTTTATTGGACATTACGCATGTCTGCCCTTTGCTGTGGAGGGAGGTTCTATCTCTGTCTTCTAAGACTGTTCAATATATAAACATCTTTGCAAAGATAATCTGGAACAAAGGCAGCCAGTGTCGCTGATTGTGAGATAAGCAGAAATGCAAGAGTCCTATGTCTTCCAACAAATAAGAAAAGTAAAATCGATAAAATATATAAGAATTAAGAAGGAAGAAACAAACTTGTTTTTATTAGCAGATATATGATTGTATAGCGAATTCATGAACATCTAGTCACAAATGGTTAGAAATAATAGTTTGGCAAGATTGCTGGACTCAAACTCTATATAGTAAAACCAGTTGCATTTTTGTAAAGTAGGCACAAAAATTTAGAACATATTATAAAAATGATACCATTTATAAAATCAACAAAAAGTGTAGTACCTGTGAATAAAGCCAAGAATTTTTTTTTTTTTTTAAAGATTGGCACCTGAGCTAAATATTTGGTGCCGATCTTTTTCTTCTTCTCTCCCAAACCCCTCAGTACTTAGTTGTGTATTCTAGTTGTGAATGCCTCTGGTTGTGCTATGTGGGACAGCACCTCAGCATAGCCTAATGAGCCATGCCATGTCCATGCTGAGGATCCGAACCAGTGAAACCCCAGGCTGCCGAAGCGGAGTGCAAACTTAACCATTGGCCACGGGGCGAGCCCCTGAGAAATGTTGAACCAAATTTTAGTAGAAGACATTGTAAAACTTTATTGAAAAACACATAAAAGAAGACCTACATGGCCATTCATAATGTCATGGATAGGAAGACTAAATATCTTGAAATAATCTCCAAATTAATTTATAAATTCAGTGCAGGTCAAACTCCTACAAGCTATATGTGTGTGTGTGTGTGTGTGTGTGTGTGTGTGTGTGTGTGTGTGTGT